>NC_079196.1:218225587-218290587 GCF_029499605.1 Hyla sarda | reverse complement strand
CAGGTATTAAAGGTAAGTGCTGGTGGGGTCCTAGTCATAAGGACTACTTTTCCATCATTCAATCAGCTGTAAACTTGGCAATAAGTGTTCAATGCCATAGCGTTACATTGATCTGCACAAGCAATCTAATGATTGCTTATAATAGGCCTCTAGGGAAGGGGGAAATAAAATAAAAAAAATTGTTAAAAAATAAAATAGATAACTAAAAAAAAAAAAAGAGAAAACTTTTAAGAATCCCTTGACTAATACAAATTCAGATCATTAGCATTTTTCCATTATGAAAAGAAAAAAATATTTGTAAAAAAAAAATTAGGTAAACATATTTGGTATCTTCCAGACCCTGTCTGTTTATTGTGACTGTTGATCTCATAGAACAGTGTAATGCAATTGCATTACATTGACCTACAGAAGCAATCTACATTGACCTACATAAGCAATCTACATTGACCTACATAAGCAATCTATTGATAAAAATAAGACCCCACCCATTAAAAATGTAAATTGCCTTTATTTTCCCATTTTCCAAATAAAACAAATTGTATAAAAGAAAAAAATTAGGTAATTCAATTTGGTATCTTCGTATATGGAATTGGGGATATAAAAACTGAACAAAAAACACCCCAAAAAAAATTTCAAACGCGAAAATTGCTTATTTTTGCTTACATTACATAACAGGAAATTTTTTTTCATAAAAAGTCAATACTAAGCAAAAGTTGTTTCGGATCAAAACTACAGCGCACAACGCAATAAAGTAGCCCACAAATAGCTCTGTAGGTTGGGGAAAAAAAAATTTTTTTGTATTTTTAATGTTTTTTTTTATAAACATTTTTTTTTAAATAAACAAAAAACATCCATGTTTGATATCATTGGAATCAAATTGTTTTTTTTTTTTTTTTTTTTTTTTGAGGTGGGGGGATTCATAATACATTATAGCAGTCTCCAAATGGGGCATGCCAGAAATTGGAGGGCCACCATTTGGAGACCGCTGTATCATAGAGTAAAATAAAGGGTGCCGGTGACAATTACAACTTGTCCCGCAGAAAAAATAACAATAATGATATAAAAGTTTTTGCTTTTAGGTAAGAAGGAAGGAAACGTAAGCCAAAATTCGGAGGGGTTGGGAAGGGATTAAAGGGGTACTCCGCTGCCCAAGCGTTCTGAACGCTGAGTGGGGGAAGCGGGGGTCATGATGTCACGCCAAGCCCCCTCAATGCAAGTCTATGGGAGGGGGCGTGGCAGTTGCCACGCCCCCTCCCATAGACTTGCATTGAGGGGGCATGGCATGACGTCACGAGGGGCGTGGCCGTGACGTCACGACCCATGCAGCCCGCACTCTGGGGTAGTGGAGTACCCCTTTAAGGAAATTTTGCAAGTAATCAATCAAATCTTTTTCTCAACAGTTGATAAGGAAACGCACATGGTGGGCAGCTACGGACCCCGCATCGAACCTTACGAATTCCTCACCCCCCTAGAAGAAGCCCCCAAAGGAATGTTTGTCCGGGGGACATACCACATGAAATCCTGGTTCACAGATGATGACAAAACCAACCACTTGGCCTGGGAGTGGAACCTTAATATTAAAAAGGATTGGAAGGAATAGAGGAGGAGGACCACCTTCCGCTGCGGCCGCCATCGTATAACTAGGGGGGGATGAATACCACATATTACAAATTGTACAAGACATATCAAGGTTTCTACATCTGTTTTCTAATAGTTACGTGTAGTTTCTAAGAAAAAAAAAGGAATATACAAACATGTAAAGACAGTATTTAATAAAAAGATGAATCTTTAACAATTATCTTTTCGGACATTGTGGAGATGGGGGGGGGGTCCTCTATAGAGCTGCCTGACTGACAAACGCAGTACTGGACCCTCACCAGATGTTTGTGTGACTTTCATTGTTACAGTCTTGTGTCTGATGTGCAGTAGATTCACACTGAAATTGAATTGGGTCAAGTGCTATTCTATTGTGATGGGCTGAAGTTTTTTGGGTCCACCCCATTGCCCACTGGTCCTTTGTCAAGACCTGAAGACCTATAGTCTACCCCATTGTCCACTGGTCCTCTCCTTTGGTAAGAGATGAAGATCTAAAATTCACCCCATTGATAGTTGGTTCTTACCATTGCCTCATTCCATTTTCCTGAGCTGAAGACCTATAATCCACTCCCATTTTCCACTGGTTCTTCCCATTGTTCACTGGTCCTCTTCTTTGTCAAGACCTGAAGACCTATAGTTCACCCCATTACCCATTGGTCCTTTCCTTTGTCGAGGGCTTAAGACCTATAGTCCACCCCATTAATAGTTGGTTCTCCTTACCATTGCCTCATTCCATTTTCCCCAGCTGAAGACCTACAATCCACCCCATTGACCACTCGCCCTTTCCTTTGTTAAGAGCTGAAGACCTATAGTCCACCCCATGTTTGGTTGGTTCTTACCATTTTCTCATTCCATTTTCCTTAGCTCAAGACTTATTATCCACCCCATTGCCCACTGGTCCTTTCCTTGGTCGAGGGCTAAAGACCTATAGTCCACCCCATGGATAGTTGGTTTTCACCATTGCCTCATTCCATTTTCCTGAGCTGAAGATTTATTATCCACCCCATTGCCCACTGGTCCTTTCCTTTGTCAACAGCTGAAGACTAGAGTTGAGCGAACTTATAGTAAATTGGTTCGTAAGGAACCTCGCAGCTCGCCCATTGATTACTTTAGTTTTCATATATTAGTTCAGCTTTCCAAGTGCTCCGATTGCCCTTGAAAAGGTCCTAAATCATCACAGACTTTTCCAGGCAATCGGAGCACTTGGAAGGCTGAACTACTATATGAAGACTAAAGTAATCAACAGGTGAGCCGCGAAGTTCCTTCCGAACCAATTTACTGTAAATTCGCTCAACTATACTGAAGACCTATAATCCCCCTCATATTCGCTGTGGAAAATCTGCTCAGGATTTGCTGCAGAACCATTGGAGTCAATGGGTAGCAGCATGATCTGCAGTGAATTATGTAGGTGTGAACATACCATTATCCTGATTGTTTTGTATACAGCTTTCCATTGACTGAAATAAGTCTGTGGGGCAGTCCACCGTATTGCAGAAAAATTTGTGCCCCCCCCCCCCCCCAATTATTGACATCAAGACACGTGACCCAAGTGTGTGTGCTAGGTCAATAAAGTAAAAAAATGAAACCCGGTAGACTTAAATAATCTTTATTGAATACAAAATAAACAACACGTTGTATAAAATTCATTAATAACGGAATTCACAAAGCACAAAAAAAAAAAACCCCACTGGGCAATTAATGAGGAGATTCTGGTGCAGGGCCAAAAAATAATAAAAAATTTTGTTTTTAAACTCCTATATAAGGGCATAGCTATAGAGGTAGCAGTCGCATCGGGCCCTGGTGCCTAAAGCGGCCCCAAAACACATCTGACGCATAAGAAACCTGTATTATATTTGACATATGGGGCCCTGTTGCAGATTTTGAATCGGGGCCCATAAGCTACAAGCTGCGCCTCTGCTCTATAAGTACATATGGGGGGGACGGCAAATAATGACAAAATTCTAGAAAAGGGGAGGGATAAAGTGCAAGTACAAAAGTGCAATTCTAAGAGATGGAGTAAGACAGTAGCAGCAATACATTCAGTCAAAAAGTGCCTTCCGATTCCTAAATCACGCCAATCCCTAGACCCAAAAATATATATAAAGCACCAAGCAAGTGCTAATGTGCAAGATAGTACAAGCACAGTCTTCTTGACTGTAACAAGTAGTCAACCAGGAACGCCTGCTTTTGACATTTCCCAGCCGGATCAAGCAAACGTTATTTTCGCGTTCGACTTGGTCACAGGTTATGGTGCCAGGGAAGATCACCCCAACCTTATCATAATGCTCTGTGATTCCAAAGTTGCGTCCGCCACCTGCAGGTGCCTCACGCTTCCCCGTTCGGTCTTCCAGTGCATGGCGCAGCATCACCATACTACGTCACCGTGCCCACACTTGATTTCTCAAGGGTGCCCGAGCAGGAAGCACAGAATAGCGATTTACTACTATTATACTGGAGGAATTGGAGGGCACTTTTTGTTTGGATGTGCATTAGAAGTTATTGCTACTACTGTCTTACTCCATCTCCTAGAATTGCACATTTGTACTTGAACCTTATCCCTCCCATTTTCGAGAATTTTTTCATAATTTGCAGCCCCCCCCCCCCCCCATATTTACTTGAAAGGAGTAGGGAAAAAAAATGTTTTTTGCCCTGCACCAGAATCTCCTCCTGAATTGCCCAGTGGGATTTTACTTTTTGTCCTTTGTATATTCTGGTTTAAATGAATTTTCTACAATTTTTTGTTTGTTGTGTATTTAATAAAGACTTTGTCTTAAGTGCTGATTATTCCCGTGTTTGATTGTAGGGTTTTTTGTATGATATTTGGTAGCATACATTTAGGTGGATTATTTGTAACATAACAGATGGCCTGTTAAACATGATATATTATATAATCCCATAGTACATAGGACGTTCTATCGTGTAACAGCAATGACATTTAATACTGTAGTTCAATGTGGAATAAATGGTCGGATGGATGAAAGGCAACAAAGGGATGAGCAGCAGAATATTGATCTGATAAAAGTGGCTGCAGACGAAGAGCGATGACTCCAGGAGAAGCAGTAATGGGGCGAGGAATCACTTTCTGCCGATTCATCATTGAGTTACAGCGTTATATATTATATAACCAAACCGTAATGGTTTACAGTTTCCACTGCTCTGGATGATACACTCCTGCTTCAGAGTATACAGGGATTACAACCATGAGACCAAGCAAGAATCAAGATATCCCTGGGCATGGTGCATGGTCATTACTCCAGACTAAACTAACAGATTTCAATAGCCGCCACGTGACGAAATGCAATGGTAGTTGAGATGAAAAAAGCATAATTGTTCTGAAACATGTCAACTACCAGTGTTTTGTCTATGGTGGTTCTTGGTTTTACGGTGGCCATGTTTAAATGCTTCTATAAAAAAAAAAATCTGGCTATTGAAATCATATTTTAAAAAAAATCAAGATAACTTGGTTGTAGGGCTGGGAGCAACGGGTATTATAAGGCAATTTCTAGTCCACCACCATACACTTATCCAATAAGCAATGGATTACCATACACTTCTCCAATAACCAATGTCCACCATACTCTACTCCAATAACCAATGTCCACCATACTCTACTCCAATAACCAATGAGTCCACCATACAGTACTCCAATAACCAATGAGTCCACCATACACTTCTCCAATAACCAATGTCCACCATACTCTACTCCAATAACCAATGAGTCCACCATACAGTACTCCAATAACCAATGAGTCCACCATACACTTCTCCAATAACCAATGTCCACCATACTCTACTCCAATAACCAATGAGTCCACCATACAGTACTCCAATAACCAATGTCCACCATACACTATTCCAATAACCAATGAGTCCCCCATACACTACTCCAATAACCAATGAGTCCACCATACACTATTCCAATAACCAATGAGTCCACCATACACTACTCCTATAACCAATGAGTCCACCATACACTACTCCAATAACCAATGAGTCCACCATACACTACTCCAATAACCAATGAGTCCACCATACACTATTCCAATAACCAATGAGTCCCCCATACACTACTCCAATAACCAATGAGTCCACCATACACTATTCCAATAACCAATGAGTCCACCATACACTACTCCAATAACCAATGAGTCCACCATACACTACTCCAATAACCAATGAGTCCACCATACACTACTCCAATAACCAGAGTCCACCATACACTACTCCTATAACCAATGAGTCCACCATACACTACTCCAATAACCAATGAGTGCACCATACACTACTCCAATAACCAATGAGTCCACCATACACTACTCCAATAACCAATGAGTCCACCATACACTACTCCAATAACCAATGAGTCCACCATACATTACTCCAATAACCAATGAGTCCACCATACACTACTCCAATAACCAATGAGTCCACCATACACTACTCCAATGACCAATGAGTCCACCATACAGAATTCCAATAACCAATGAGTCCACCATACACTACTCCAATAACCAATGAGTCCACCATACACTACTCCAATGACCAATGAGTCCACCATACAGAATTCCAATAACCAATGAGTCCACCATACACTACTCCAATAACCAATGAGTCCACCATACACTACTCCAATGACCAATGAGTCCACCATACAGAATTCCAATAACCAAT
The DNA here is from genome assembly GCF_029499605.1 of Hyla sarda. Classification (NCBI taxonomy): domain Eukaryota; kingdom Metazoa; phylum Chordata; class Amphibia; order Anura; family Hylidae; genus Hyla; species Hyla sarda. Next base: position 218,284,320 of record NC_079196.1, on the reverse strand, counting down.
GAGTCCACCATACACTACTCCAATAACCAATGAGTCCACCATTCAGTACTCCAATAACCAGAGTCCACCATACACTACTCCAATAACCAATGAGTCCACCATACACTACTCCAATATCCAATGAGTCCACCATACAGTACTCCAATAACCAATGAGTCCACCATACAGTACTCCAATAACCAATGAGTCCACCAATAACCAGACACTAAAGGCTTTAGATACTGTAGCCAAAGTGACTGTACTAAAGCTGCAGAATGCAATAAAAGCATAGTAGAGAATTGCACATCTGCAGAGAGACAACCCTCACTAGATAGTAGAGAACTGCGCCTGTACAGAGACATTGTAGAGAATTGCATATCTGCATAGTCACCCCTCACTCCATAGATGAGAATTGCACCTTTACAGAAATATCACACTCGGATCCACACAGAGACACCTGTCACTGTATAGTAGAGAATTGTGCATCCGCAGAGATATCACACTCGCATCCACAGAGAGAAACCTCTCATTGCATAGTAAAGAATTGCACATCCCCAGAGAGCCCCCCACTACATAGCGGAGAATTGCGCATCTGCAGAGAGACACCCCCCCCCCCCCCCCCCTGACTGTGTAACTCTTCAGTAAAGGCTTCTACTTAACGACCACTTGTGAGCCATAAATGTGCCCAGAGCAGTTGTCACTTTCCATCCCTTACTCTACTCAGTGCATTACTCAGCAGGGGGCAGTAGTGAGTGTACTCCCTGTGATATACATTTTATTACATGTAATGTAACTTGTCTTAACCCTATAATACAGAACTATTTTCTGGTGCATGTGCTGTATCCGCTCACCTCTCTCTGCTAGCTCTCACCTCACCTGTGCTGCGGACCAGCCAGTCCCGCCTCCGGACCAGCCAGTCCCACCTCCGGCTTAATCAAGGAACACTGTAAGAAAGTGTCCGGCACTCTAGGAATGTGGGTAAAACACAGCTTGCTTTATTTAATTATAGGACCGAAGTCACATACAGAAATCTTGTCCGGCGCGTTTCACACTCTCTGGGGCTTAATCGTAGACTGACAAACATTACAAACCACACCATTTAAAGACATAGACGTGGAGTCTATATACAAAATTTTAGTATATTATTACTATATAGTGTTGCAGTGCATACGTTTTAGTCGTAAATCAATTGAAGTTTATATATGCATTTTTTGTCTTTATGCCCATATGAGTGTGAACTAAGGTCTAAGCCAAGTAAATGTATATAATTCCCACTCCGGGTTTTCCATTTGCCTTGATTTTACACCAATGATGTAAGGAGTCATGTGACTCCTTGTCTATGTATTTTAATGGTGTGGTTTGTAAGGTTTGTCAGTCTATGATTAAGCCCCAGAGAAGGTGAAACGCGTCGGACAAGATTTCTGTATGTGACTTCGGTCCTATAATTCAATAAAGTAAGCTGTGTTTTACCCACAATCCTGGGAGCGCCGGACACTTTCTTACACAGAACTATTTGCTGTATCATTGATATCAAAGTCCGCTGTGACCTTCCACAGATTTTTTTTAGAAAACCAAGGGCCCCAGTAAAGTACAGGACAGATTGTAAAGGAGCCGAGGAGTCTGCGCAGCGGCCCCCGGCACAGTCATTATGTGTTTATAGTAAACATCACTCTAAAAACCATTTCGGAAATGTCCTGATCACTTGGAGGAGCAGCCGAGGCTCCATCTGCACTATATTAGTTTTTGTCTGGTCGCCAAATTGCGAAAAGACATTAAACAAGGGCTGGAGCGTCCCCGGAGGCCTCCCACATGGGGAGAAAACAACACGTTTTAAAAAAGCCTTCATAAACAAAGTATACAGGCCCGGTGCTGTCTATATGCAGCACACACCTACAGCTATATAGATAGTGTCAAGAATTGTAAAGTTTACTTAATGGGGTTCTCTGGGGTAACCATAGGATATGGCTTACATTACCTATGCCCAGCGGGGGTGGAGCCTAGTACAGAGGTGCCTCCCCTGCTTACTATGACACAATCAGAACAGCTACCTACAGCCACCACTAGGGGAGCTCTCTGCTGATAGTTTTCTACAGCTCCTGTGTTGAGTTAATAAAGGTAGGTGTAGGACATTTGGTGGATCTCTCTACATGTTTTAAGAAAGAAGACACATATATAGGGTTGTACTGGAATAAAACAACACAGCTGCTTTCTGTTTGAAACAGCACCAACACTTGTTCAAAGGTAGTATGTGGTACTGCACCTCTACCCTTTAACAGCCCTTAAAGGGGTATTGCAGTTTTATACATCTTATCCCCTATCCAAAGGATAGGGGATAAAGATGTATGATGGCAGGGGTCCCGCCGCCGGGGATTCTCACGATCTCTGTGCTACCCCCACGGCATTCTGTGCCGGGCGCTGCCTCTGAGTCGGAGACGTGACGTCAGGGCCACGCATCCTAGTAACGTCACACAACGCCCCTTCATTCACGTCTATGGGATGGGGCGTGACGGCAGTCACGCCCCCTCCCATAGACATGAATGGAGGGGCATAAGGTAATAAGATGTATAAAGCCGGAATACCCCTTTAAATCACTTTAACAGAGCTGATCTGCAACACAGTAGAGGATATTGCTCACTGCACCACATGTCCCAGCTGTTGCCGCAAGTCCTGTTTCTCAGAGTTCAGACTATAGTGCTACTGGTGTCCAGTTACCGGTGCCTCGCCGCTACGATGGTGATCCCAAGTCCTGCCGTGGTTTTTCCCAAAAAATGCTGGATCCACTTTGAGTTGCATAGGCGCAAGTTTCCCATGGAGCATTCTAAAGTGGCATTATGTTTTTATTATCAAGTGAAGCCCTTGCCCTATGGGAACGTGACAGTCCAGAGACCCCAAACGAGAAAACCTTTTCCATTAAGTGGTTGAGGGCCGGGTCGTACTTCTTCTCTTGCCTCCGCTTTCCTACGTTTACACCAAGGCTCTCATACTGTGGGACAATACGCCATCCAGCTCCATACACTGGCTGAACTAGCTTAGAACTATGAGGCACAACAGGGAGGGCTTGTCTGATCACATTATGGAGGAGTTAGCGGGTTGTGTCCACACTGAACCATCTGATTTCTCTTGCCACCAAAATCCCCATGCATGTCAGGAAACCTGTCGCACTTGAAAAAGACCCACTTACCTAGCACCTTACTTCCAGAAGCCCATGCTGCCACCTTCAGCCATCACTTCTGAGGAGTCCATACAAATTGAGCGCCATAGACTATCCGATCACGAATGCCGACAGCAAGGGGTAGAAAATCTGGAGGAGGATGAATACTTTTTGCCCCATTAATTTGATTCTTCGGACCAGTCCAAAGAGCCCCTGTACTTCACTGACCCCACCTCAGGTCTGGTCACCGCAGCTGGTGTCTTATTCAGAGACATCCCGTCACAAAAAGACACATCTTTGCCTGGGGACGTGATTCTAAGCATGCTGGGCATCGCAGGATCCACAAGACCATCAAGCATCTGACCCGCCATATTGGTGGCCAATGCTCTCTAAAGATGTTCGTGAGTAATGGGGAGATTCATCAAGACCTGTGCAGAGGAAAAGTTGACCAGTTGCCCATAGCAACCAATCAGATCGCTTCTTATGTTTTTGAAAAGGTCTCTGAAAAATGAAAGAAGCGATCTGATTGGTTGCTATGGGCAACTGGTCAACTTTTCCTCAACACAGGTCTTGATGAATATCCCCCAATGTCTCTGTCTGTGCAACCTGTGCCCAAATGTGTCTCCAGGTCCAAATCAATGAAGTTTCTACAGCGGCTGCCTGTTCCTGATGCTCCACAACAAAATGTTTCTGTGGGTTACATCACCGATCTCCCACCCTGTGCTGGGTGTACCGTAGTTTGGGTTGTTTTAAATCAATTTTCTATAATGGCCCACTTCATCCCCTTGCCCGGTTTACTTACAGCTGATCATCCTGCCAGACTCTTTATGGAACAAACTGACGCCATGGAATATTCCTGCCAATTCTGAGGAGTGAAACTTACTTTGAGATTCTGGAGGGCGCTCTGCCATTTGTTCAAGCTAAAGTTGGACTTTTTTCTGGATACCATCTCCAGACAAATAACCAAACCAATCTTAGAGAGTTATTGTCATTTCTGCTCAATGTGACAACTGGGTACAACCTTCTACAACAACCTTACCAGTGAATCCACAGGATCGTCTCCTTCTAGTATATGGTCGACATCCTTGCGTTCCTCCACCAGCCCCAGCATCCTCTGTAACAAGTGCAGCATACTCCTCTTTCAGGAACGTTATGTAAATCTGGGGCAAGGCCAAGGACCTGCCGAGCAGATACAAAATGTAAAGCGTCTCCTCCGCTGGGGATAACTTTTGACTTTTTCTTCCAGGAATATTACTAGGAAGGTTTTGCTCCTAGATTCCTTTTGAGGTGATAAAACGAATCAATGCTGTTGCATACAAACTCCATCTGCCTCCTTCCCTATAGATTCCCTATTCTTTTTATGTCTCCTTGCTTAAAGAAGATATATCTTGGGGAAAAACTTATCATGGGGACCCACGCAATCTCCTGTATGAATCCACGGCTTCAAACAGGAACGGCGCGCCATGACCCCCGCACGATGTGGCGCGTCACGACCCCTGCACCAAGCAGCAGCCGCCACTCCCCCTCCACATATCTCTATGCGCAAGCCGTTTGTCTATCTCCGGCACTCCCATAGAGGTATAAGGGAGAGCCAGGGCCCCGTAAAGGAGACTGTGGGGGGTCCCAACTAGCACCGCCCCCTATCCTTTGGATGCCACCTACCATCTGAAGCTGACACCAGGAGCTAATGACAGACATCATTGATCATGGCGATGCCAGTCTTAGTGAGAAAGGAATCATCCGAAACACGTGTCGAGGTGCAGGATCATCACTGGGAAGCCGTCAGCATGTCACAATTAGGTATTGTATTGATTTGAGTCATTATAATCATGTGCTGACTAGACTTAATACTGCTAGATTTCAATTGGCATTACTGATCACTATATATATCCTGGTGATATCCTGCTTAGCTTTGTGTTGGGGGGTTTTTTAAGGGTGGGTTATTTTATGGGTGTTTTTCTACCTATTTTTGTATATGTAATAAAGAATTATATTTTTGACTATATCTTTGGGCTAATTTTGTAGGTTATTGATTAAATTATTAGCCGCGTTGGGCTTGTAGGTAATATTAGTTAGAAAGTTGCCTAACATTAGGTCATCATGTCAGTCCTCTGATCTGCACCCCCACAATGCAATCGGTGGGGGGGTTGACGAACTGTAACCACTGCAGCTGAAGGCCTTCGTACCTTCAATGGTAGATCCCCTTGAACAGAAGATCACCCATTGAACAGATTAGCATGGATCTGTATGAGCAATCAAGTGATTTCTTATAAAGGTTCTCTAAGGACACTTTAAGTGTAACAAAAAAAAAAATAACATAGATATATATTGTAAATAATGTATTTTAGCAATATAAAACAACCCCCTAATAAAAAAAAATTAAACATCACCTTTTCTGATTTTTTTATGCATGCGGAGACGCCCGATCTATAGTGAACACTGTAAACGTTTAAAAAATAAAACTTTGCCAGACATATCCCAGAAGAAAAAAAAATTATAAAAAGTGATCAAAAAGTCCTATAAACCCCAAATTGGTATCGATAAAAAAAAATGGAATAACAAAAACATCCACACTGCTTATAGGGTCAATGTATAATAATCATCTATTTTCCATAACCTATCCGGAGGATAAGCCAATAATTTTACAAAGCCAAATAACACCCCCTTGGAATTCCATAATGAACACTAGAGGGAGATACAATCATACAGTTCATGATTATGTGTTTGTTCATATGTTACATTTACATAAGAAAGATATTAACAAACAAAAAAAAAAAACTTGATCAAAAATTATACTAATAATAGAGAACATTTTAATAAATAAAATAATTAAATAAATTAAATTAAAATAAATTAAAATTAAAAAAATAAATAAAATGAAATCAACACTTAGCACTCAAAATAATGTAGTAGCCAGTGAGCTATCTCAGCTCTGCTACATCTGCAATAATTCATAACATAAATGTGAAGTCATTAAAGGGTGTTTTAGGGTTATTAGGAAGTGACATCATGGGGTCACCCAGTGCGTCCTGTATATGACTGTGATCACATGACACAGTAGTCACAGATAACTTTTGACCATAATAAATTATTTTGAAAAATATATGAATTATTTACTCAATTTAATAAAATACTGAAAGTTTGAAAAATTTTATAAAAAAATAAATTTTGTAAAAAAATTTCATGTTTTATTTTAAAATATAAAAGTAAAACTTCAAACTTTTTGTCATTTTTTTTCCAATGAAAATAATATAAATCGCATGTTTTTCTTTGGACATCACAATACTTATTTAACTAAATAATACTAATTGTAAACATTTTAGTTAAAAAAAAAAGTTAGGCTTCTTTCACACTACAAAATGACTCCGTTTTAAAGATCCGTACAAATTTCCGTCTGAAAATCAGCTGAAAATGTGCTATAACGGGTTAAAACGGCTATTAGAAAATCCCATTATAGTCTATGGGATTTTTCTAACGGCCGAATAGGATTTTGTAACTGCCGTTTTACAGCCGATTTTCAGACGGAACTTCGTACGGATCTTTAAAACGGAGTCATTTTGTAGTGTGAAAGGGGCCTAAGAATAAATGGTGAAATTTAAATTGTGGGTAAAACTTCAAACTTACTATACAGTAATAAAATATAATTGAATTCAAATAACTAATGAAAATGTAAAAACATTTTTAGTAACCAAAACATTTAAAAAATTTGGTAAAATAACAATTGTGGCTTTTTTCAAATTATAAAAGTAAAAATACAAAAAATTTTTTTTTTTTTTTTATAAATAATAATTTATTGTATAATAATAATAATGATAAAAATGTTATTTCTATGTTTTTCTCTGGACACTACACAGTAGTCACAGGGGACTTTTGGCCGTAATATAAAATATAATATATAAATTGGATATTATATAAGTTATATCAATTTAATTTAATTAATTAATGAAAATTGCAAATATTTGGGCCAAATAAAAAAATTAAAAAAATTTTTTGTAAAATAAAAATTGTGAATTTTTTAAAATTATAAAAGTAAAAAACGATTTTTGTCAAATTTTTGTAAAATACAAAAAAAAAAAGTGTAATTTTTTTTTTTCAATGATAATAATAGTAATGCCATGTTTTTATCTGGACATTAGTTCTCATTGCCCTTCAAGATTTGGCAGCTCCCGGCCCCAAGGTTTGATAGGACGAGATAAATATTTACACAAAGTCCTCTGTGAGTTGCATAAACCAGTAGCAATGCTCCACGAGTGCTGGCCGTGTCCTCGTCACCACGTCTGAGGCTTTATCTGCTCCTGCCCTATTTCTAGTATTTCTTTTGGTCCTCGGGCAGGACAGAGTCGATCCCTACTCCAGGCACCATGAGGTGGTCCCACCTGCTCCTCGGCCTCCTCTTGGCCTTCTATGTGAAAGCTGAAGAGTCCACCAAGTCCGCACCCGCAGACTCCTCCAGCGAGGAGAAGCCGGATGACATCCTAGAAGAGGAGAACGTGCTGGTCCTCAACCAGAAGAACTTTGACAACGCCCTCCGAACCTACAAGTACCTACTGGTGGAGTTTTGTAAGTATCATCAAGGAAAACTGTTATTTGAAAAACAGTTTTTGAGGTGACGTCATCCAAAAATCCCAATTAGGTAGCCGTATAGTCAGATATGTTTTACCAGCTGGGAGTTTGGGAAAGTTGGGTCACAATATGGTGACCACGATGATTGTCATCCAGCTTACCGGAGTCCTTAAAGGGGTACTCCGGTAGAATTATTATTATTATTATTTTTTTTCAAATCAACTGGTGCCAGAAAGTTAAACAGATTTGTAAATTACTTCTATTTAAAAATCTTAATCCTTCCAGTACTTATCAGCTGGTGTATGCTCCACAGGAAGTTGTGTAGTTCTTTCCAGTCTAACCACAGTGCTCTCTGCTGCCACCTCTGTCCGTGTCAGGAACTGTCCAGAGCAGGAGAGGGTTGCTATGGGAATTTTCTTACACTCTGGACAGTTCCTGACCCGGACAGAGGTGTCAGCAGAGAGCACTGTGGTCAGACTGGAAAGAACTACACAACTTCCTCTGTAGTATACAGCAGCTGATAAGTACTGGAAAGATTAAGATTTTTATATAGAAGTAATTTACAAATCTGTATAACTTTCTGCCACCAGTTGATTTGAAAATATTTCTTTTCCACCGGAGTCCCCCTTTAATGGTAATACTGCCATTGTTTTCCTTAGTGTGGCACTCCAAAGTGTGGCCCTCCAGCATGCTGGGAGTTGTAGTTTTGCAACATCTGGAGGGCCACACCTTGGAGACCACTGGGCAGCTATAGGGGGTGAAGAAGTAGCCAAAGAAAGACCCCAGTATTATGAATGCCTCGTAGTAGGTGGGGGTGCCCTGTTATATATATTTTTAATTGGGGTCCCAAGAGCTTCAGATCACCTCCCTGGATGAGGACTTCGGGTCATTACACCCAAAAACAGATTAATATATTGGGGGGAGATTTATCAAAACCGGTGCAGAGGAAACGTTGACCAGTTGCCCATAGCAACCAATCAGATCGCTGCTTTCATTTTTGAAAGGCCAAGGAAAAATGAAAGCAGCGATCTGATTGGTTGCTATGGGCAACAGGTCAACGTTTCCTCTGCACAGGTTTTGATAAATCTCCCCCATTGACTCTTGGTGCACTGTATGGCGGTGTAATACTCATAGACAACACTCATCTATGGGGCTTATTGGGGGCAGAGGGACATCGTAGATGGGGGGACCCCATTGGGAAACACCAAGGAGAGGAGGTGCCTTCATGGATCCAGACCCTATATATCAGTGGTCTCCAACCTGCGGACCTCCAGATGTTGCAAAACTACAACTCCCAGCATGCCCGGACAGCCGTTGGCTGTCCGGGCATGCTGGGAGTTGTAGTTTTGCAACATCTGGAGGTCCGCAGGTTGAAGACCACTGCTATATATATTATAAGGTCGTCCATTCATGTGCAGGGGAAATGTATGTCCAGTGATTGAATGAGATGTCATCTCTACTTACACACAGCTGCGGGGTTTGTTACAGTGTAACGGTGTGGTGAAATCCAGCAGTACAGACTATGCTGAACACTAGGCTGAGAGCTCTTAAAGGGGTACTCCGGTGGAAAACGTTTATTTATTTATTTTTTTTATCAACTGGTGCCAGAAAGTTAGGCAGATTTGTAAATTACTTCTATTAAAAAATCTTAATCCTTCCAGTACTTATTAGCTGCTGAATACTACAGAGGAAATTGTTTTCTTTTTGGAACACAGAGCTCTCTGCTGACATCACTACCACAGTGCTCTCTGCTGACATCTCTGTCCATTTTAAGAACTGTCCAGAGCAGGAGAAAATCCCCATAGCAAACACATGCTGCTCTGGACAGTTCCTAAAATGGGCAGAGATGTCAGCAGAGAGCACTGTGCTCGTGATGTCAGCAGAGAGCACTGTGTTCCAAAAAGAGAAGAATTTCCTCTGTAGTATTCAGCAGCTAATAAGTACTGGAAGGATTAAGATTTTTTAATAGAAGTCATTTACAAATCTGTTTAACTTTCTGGCACCAGTTGATTTAAAAAAAAAAAAAAAAGTTTTCAATTGGAGTACCCCTTTAAAGGCGTTATCCAGGATTAGAAAAACAGTGCTCATTTCTTCCTAAAACAGCGCCACCCCTGCTCTCAGGTTGTGCGTGGTATTACAGCTCACTTCCATTGAAGTGAATGGAGCCAAGTTGCGATTTCCCACACAACCAGAGAAGGCGCTGTGTTTGGAAGATATTGCCGCTGGTTTTCTATTCTTGGATAACCCCTTTAACTATATGTATACACTGTAGTAAACTCATCAGCGAGACTTAGTCAGGTGCAGTTTTTCATCTTTAAATACAATGCTACTAAAATGACCCCCTAATAAAAAAAAAATTCCCATTGTACAAAAAATATAAAAAAAATAAAACGTATTAGGCATGTGTAAATGTCACCGCATGTGTAAAGGTCCAAACTAATAAAATATAATGTTCATGATCCCGCACAATAAATGGCGTAAATGTAAAAAGAAACAAACACCAAAAATACTAATTTTCAATTTTCTTATACATTTTCATAAATATTTTTTTAGGTTTCCTAGTACATTTTAGGGTAAAATGAAAGGTGTCATTACAAAGTACAATTGGTCATGCAAAAAACAAGCCCTTATATAGGTCTATGGATGGAAAAAATGAAAATTGTCCAGGTTCTTAAAGGGGTACTCCAGTGGAAAACTAGTGCCAGAAAGTTAAACAGATTTGTAAATGACTTCTATTAAAAAATCTTAATCCTTCCTGTACTTATTAGCTGCTGAATACTGCAGAAGAAATTATTTTCTTTTTGGAACACAGAGCTCTCTGCTGACATCACGAACACAGTGCTCTCTGCTGACACCTCTGTCCATTTTAGGAACAGTCCAGAGCAGCATATGTTTGCTATGGGGATTTTCTCCTGCTCTGGACAGTTCTTAAAATGGACAGAGATGTCAGCAGAGAGCACTGTGCTTGTGATGTCAGCAGAGAGCTCTGTGTTCCAAAAAGAAAATAATTTTCTCTAAGTACTGGAAGGATTAAGATTTTTTTTAATAGACGTAATTTACAAATCTGTTTAACTTTCTGGCACCAGTTGATAAAAAAAAAAAAAGTTTTCCTCCGGAGTACCCCTTTAAGAGGGTAATGTATGTATGTTGACCTCCAGGGGGCGCTGGCTGGGAAGGTGCCAGGTGCTTGTGTTATGTTATATTCGGCCTTCAGCTCCCAGCTGCACATTTTCCCAAAAGTTTTGTTATCTCTCGGATGATGAAGAAGGACAAACAGTCAATTCAGGTGTTAATAAACTACAGTAGGTGGGTGTTTTTCAAACCAGTGTGTCTCCAGCTGTTGCAAAACTACAACTCCCAGCATGCCCGGACAGCCAGCGGCTGTCCGGGCATGCTGGGAGTTGTAGTTTTGCAACAACTTGAGACACACTGTTTGAAAAAAAAACAAAAAAAAAAACACTGAACTGGGTTAAAATAAAGAACAGGTGCTGCTTCTTCTCTTTTCTTTTTTGAATCCATTCCACAACAGGAGTAAATTCGTAGAGTCAGTAAAGAGTAGAATCAGTGTCTGTTCTTTATGTTATCTAGTTCATTATAATCCGCACTGTTTAAAAAAAAAAAAACACTGAATCAGGTTAAAATAAAGAACAGACGCTGCTTCTTCTCTTTTCTTTTTTGAATCCATTCCACAACAGGAGTAAATTCGTAGAGTCAGTAAAGAGTAGAATCAGTGTCTGTTCTTTATGTTATCTAGTTCATTATAATCCGCACTGTTTAAAAAAAAAAAAAACACTGAATCAGGTTAAAATAAAGAACAGATGCTGCTTCTTCTCTTTTTTTATTTGAATCCATTCCACAACAGGAGTAAATTCGTAGAGTCAGTAAAGAGTAGAATCAGTGTCTGCTCTTTATGTTATCTAGTTCATTATAATCCGCACTGTTTAAAAAAAAAAAAAACACTGAATCAGGTTAAAATAAAGAACAGACGCTGCTTCTTCTCTTTTCTTTTTCAAATCCATTCCACAACAGGAGTAGATTCTGTATCTAGTTTATTATAATCCGCACCTGGTTTTAGCTTGAAAACTGCAACAATGCTGCGCTGTGTCAGGCTATGTTCAGGCAATGGAATTTCTGCAACAGCAAAGTCCCATTGATGTTTCTGCTGTGGAAATCCCAATTCCGGAGTCCGCTGAAAGAATAAACATGTCTATTCTTTCTGCAGTCGGCACAGAAATGTATTGCCATCTATGAAAAAGGGCATTACCGAGTGGTCCTAGCGCCCACCGGATTATTCAAATGTGCGGAATATCCACACGTTTTCCATGTGGACATTCTCCAGTGCTAGGAGGGAAATTCCACTGTGTGAAGTTAAAATGGTAGCAAATGGGTTTTCCGTTAACCTATTCACACTGGTGGAATTTTCGCCAGAAAATTCCGATGTAAAAGTTCCGCCCTGAACATTGAACCAGCTCGATGTTCTGGTGGAATCTATGCCCCAGACACTGCCGTCTATCGGGACAGCAATATCCGTGCAGTCTTAAAGGGGTACTCCGGTGAAAACCTTTTTTCTTTTAAATCAACTGGTGGCAGAAAGTTAAACATATTTGTAAATGACTTCTATTAAAAAAATCTTAATCCTTCCTGTACTTATTAGCTGCTGAATACTACAGAGGAAATTCTTTTCTTTTTGGAATGCTCTCTGATGACATCACGAGCACAGTGCTCTCTGCTGACATTATAATAATAATAATGCTTTATTTAGTGTTGTCCTTAGTGGGATTTGAACCCAAGTCCCCAGCACTGCAAGGCAGCAGTGCTAACCACTGAGCCACCATGCTGCTCTTAGCATACATCTGCTATGCATGGTTGCTAAAATGGACAGAGATGTCAGCAGAGAGCACTGTGCTCATGATGTCATCAGTGTTCCAAAAAGAAAGGAATTTCCTCTGTAGCATTCAGCAGCTAATAAGTACTGGAAGGATTAAGATTTTTTAATAGAAGTAATTTACAAATATGTTTAACTTTCTGCCACCAGTTGATTTAAAAGAAAAAAGGTTTTCACCGAAGTACCCCTTTAACTGAATCTCTAGCTGGAATTCTTCCGGCCGCGGATTCTGAGTGCTTTTAGGCCGGGTTCACACTACCGCATTTCCGACCAGAATTCAGCTTTTGAATTTCGGTCGGAAGTCCCACTGTCTGAAGGTAAAATGCAGTTGAATGGGTTTTCTGTTAACCAAATTACACTGCGGAATTTTCTGAAAACTTTCATCTAAAAGTTCCTCTAGAACACATTGCAGAATCCGCATCGCAGTCTTTGCCGTCTATCGGGACAGCACAGTCCACACGGTTCTAGCGCTGATTGATTTCAGTAGGCGCTGGCCGCACTCAGAATCTCCAGATGGAATTTTTCCATCCAGAGATTCTCAGTGTTAAAACCCAAGCAGAAATCTGCTCTAAAATTCCAGTGCAGCAGCCTCCCATTGTTTTCAATGAGTTAGAATTTTCACTGTGAAATTCTGGATTCCGGGCTCCGCTGAAAGAGTGAACATGTTAATTCTTTTGGCCGAGTTCCACTCAGACTGCATTGCTGTCATAGCGCCAATGGATTTCAATGGCACTCGCTCCACACTGAATCTTAAAGGCAGAATTTCTGTAGTGTGAATGGGCCCTTACAGGGTCATTCTCATGTTTTTTTTTTACACATTTGGAGACGGGTTATATACACCCGATATTTGGCTTTCAAAACACAGCACCTTTCTATAGATTATAAATGCTCAGTTTTTCTATAGTGCCACCTCAGGGTACAAGGGACTATTACACTTTTCACATTGAAATGAATTGGGTTGGCTTTTTAATACCTGGATGTGCCAGATCCTCCAGGGAAAGGTTCCTTGTAGCCACTTTGGCTAATAGATGGGAGGGGGGGGGGGGGGGACCCAAAATAAGACTTTCACCACTGTGTTACATTATAATGGAATGGGTCCAATGTGTGCTACTGTACAAGTATATTTTACAGTACAGATAAAACAGGTCAAGTTCATAGAATAAGACAACGCGTTTCGTAGCTCACATGCTCCTTCTTCAGGTTCATTATTCAGCAACTCTTGGCATTCAGTGTGGCTGCTTTTTACTCTCCATCCACTATTTAAGTGTATTTATTTTTTACTCAGATGCCCCATGGTGCGGCCATTGCAAGGACCTGGCCCCAAAATATAGTAAAGCTGCAGAAGCCCTGAAGGAGAAGACCTCGGAGGCTCGTCTGGCCAAAGTGGATGCCACCGAAGAGAAAGATCTCGGCGATGAGATTGGGGTCAATGGATACCCTACAATAAAGTTCTTCCTAAACGGAAACAGAACTGGTCACATTGATTATGGAGGTAACAAGAGAACCTGTCTTAGAATGGGGGGTCGCCATGTGCCCCTTGTAAATTGGGCAGTAGTGCCCTTGAATGACCGCAGCTTCATTCTCTGCTTTGGAAATGACAGAGATCGTGCTCGGCTATGGCTGTCAGTCCCAAATCGGTAGACAGAGCAGCAGTCACGCAAGGGTACTACCCCCCTATTCACAAGGGGCACTCGAGGACCACCTTTTTTAGATCATTGGGGTCCCAGAGGACGGACCTATAGTCATTATACCTTACCTTATAGGCAGGAGAGATGTTGAGGGCATCGTCCGATGGATGCTGAGGAGGATGGAGCCCGAAGCAATAGTGGTGGAGACTGTGTCGGCCGCTGAGGAGTTTATCAAATCTCATGAAAACCCAGTGATTGGTTTCTTCAAGGTAAATTGATGGAAAATATAGGAAAGTCCAGATCACCTGGTGTATTCCGTGCACGGATCCACACTCAGACTCTCCAGTCCAGATAATGAAATGAAAACAAAATGATCCAGCACTTGGAATGTTTGCAGCTTTATTGTAAAATCCTCTTAAAACAGCATGAAACAACTTCACAAGGTCTGACACATCTTGACACGTTTCGAGCGCATGCACTTGAAATGCGTCAAGATGTGTCAGACCTTGGACTCTCCGGTCCAGATAATGAAATGAAAACGAAATGATCCAGCACTTGGAAGGTTTGCAGCTTTATTGTAAAATCCTCTTTAAAAAGCATGGAACAACTTCACAAGGTCTGACACATCTTGATGCGTTTCGAGGGCATGCGCTCGAAACGCGACAAGCTGTGTCAGACCTCGTGAGGTGCGAAGTTGTTGTACAATAAAGCTGCAAACATTCCAAGTGCTGGATCATTTTGTTTTCCTTTCGTTAAAGGGGTTATCCAGGAAAAAAAAAAGTCTTATATTATAATATATATATCAGCTGGCTACAGAAAGTTAAACAGATTTGTAAATGACTTCTATTAAAAAATCTTAATCCTTCTAGTAATTATCAGCTGCTGAAGTTGAGTTGCTCTTTTCTGCCTGACAACAGTGCTCTCTGCTGACATCTCTGTCTGTCTCGGGAACTGCACAGAGTAGAAGAGGTTTACTAAGGGGATTTGCATCTACACTGGACAGTTCCCAAGACACGTGTCATCAGAGAGCACTTAGACAGAAAAGAACAACTCAACTTCAGCAGCTCATAAGTACTGAAAGGATTAAGATTTTTTTTTTATAGAAGTAATTTACAATCAGTTTAACTTTCTGGATCCAGTTGATATATATATATATATATATATCAATTTTTTCCCCTGGATAACCCCTTTAAATTATATTGGTCCATGTACCCAAGAGACAGACCTCACACTCAGACTTTAATACTTGAGAGGGCCTGAAGGCCTTTCCTGGGACCTAAGAGCTTCAGCGATCACCTCTGGTCCCTCATGGTTCAATGGTTGCAGTACAGCTTTAATAGCCCCGAGCTCTCCAAGCTAAAAGTTCGAGTTCAGTTGTATAATATTGAGCCCTGGTCCTGATTTCCCATTGAATAGACAGGTCCGATTCTCAAAGTCCTGAGTTTTTCATGATTATTTTTTTTTGTGATTCTCCAGGACCCTGAAGATGTCGACCTAAACATCTACAATGAGGTAGCAGGAATCACTGAAGACTTCCACTTTGCCGTCGCTCATAAAGAAGAAATATTCCAGAAGTTCGGAGTTTCTACAGACAGTGCCATCTATTTTAAGAATGTATGAGCTTCCATATTGTCAGATACTTCAGTCTCATCCAAGCCAGATCCCTATGGGTAACATACATAGCTCGGGAGGGATGGGACAGGACACAACATGCACAAAACCCAACTGGACCCCAATCCTTCCCCAGTCATATCTAACAAAAGACATCTATCCTTTTCTGTAATACCCAACTGGCACCACCATGATGACTTCTTGTAGCCATGACTACGGCTTCTCGCTGAAACATCTTTTGCCCCTCACTTTTCAAGCACTCACCCTAATTATTCCCCACCCTCTACACAAACATCTAACCTTGCCGCCGTTTTAACGTTACTTTCCTGCTGCTTCTCCCATTACTATGCTTTCTGCTTCATCTGGTGTCTTCATAACTTTAGTGATCCCCCCTCCCCCCCAAAAAAAACAGTGC
Organism: Hyla sarda; assembly: GCF_029499605.1. Taxonomy (NCBI): domain Eukaryota; kingdom Metazoa; phylum Chordata; class Amphibia; order Anura; family Hylidae; genus Hyla; species Hyla sarda. The sequence goes on along the minus strand of NC_079196.1, from coordinate 218,268,088 downwards.
CAAAAAGACAGTGCCCCAGAAGGAAATAGTGCCCAGCTTCCATACAGTAAGAGTGTCCTTCTCATAGTGTTAGTGCCCCCTTACAGACCCTAAACAGTAAAGGTGTCCCTTAGTGCCCTATTCACAATAAGGGTAGGGTCACCCACAGTGCATCCGCAGCGTATTACATGCTGCGGATGCACCGACAGAAGGCCCAGAGCGGCGGCAGAACGAGCTCCCTGTTAGGCTGGGTAGCGGTGTGTGTCTGCTCGTGGCTGCCGGCGGAAAATCTACCACTATGAGGGGCCTCTGTACAGAAAAAGGGACTTCTTAGTACCTTTCCAACACTTGATAGTGCCCACCTTGGAGCCCCTACACAACAAAAGTGCCCCGTTAGTGCACTATAACATTAATAATGCCTTCTTACAGCCCCTACGCCTTGATAAAGCCCCTTAGAGTGACACGACACAGTAAAAGTGGATGTTTTCTGCCCTCTTTAGTGAAAGTGCCCACTTAGTGCCCCCACAAACAGATTAAGTGTCCCCTTAGTGTCTCCATACCGTAAAGTATGCCGCTGCGCTCAGCTTATGACACCCATGTGCGCACGGTCCCCATAGGAACCAATGGTAGGGGGCGGGTGTGCGTGTGTCAGCCAATGGAGCTGTCGTAGTCCAGCACAGTAAGTGCTGAGTCATGTAACACATTCCACGTCAAAACACAAAATATGGCACTACACCGGCAGGTCACACTGTCCCACGTTTAGTAACAGGCCTAAAGTGCCTACAGAATATCAGTGTGTGTTGGGGCGCCAACATAGTATTCAACTTTATCCGGGTCTTGAGTATACATATAGTTGAGGAGGGCACAAGGAGGGGGAAGGGGGGGGGGCAGCTTTAAGTGTGTGAACCCCCCCCTCCCCCATACCTCATTCATACATCCCAGAACATAAGACAGTGACTAGGTCCCACCATGTACATAGGCCCAACTCTGTTGCCATGACAACTACTCTACTGCTCTATGTTGTATGGCTGAACTCCTCCTCTGTAGTGTTTTCCGGGGCCTGATAGAGACCCTTTCGGCGCCATTATTAATAGCTAAACCACAGGTAATATACATTACTATATTTTGCTGACGTATATTATTTTTATTATTTAAAAAAAAAAAATTTATAGTCCGAAGAGAAATACGAATACAAAGGAGACGAGGATCTGGGCTTCGACAAAGACGAACTGGTTAAATTCCTTAAGATCAACAACATCGACCTGGTCACCGAATACAACGATGAGGTGAGGATAATATTATGTATGTAAAAAACTACTATAAAATACTATACAAGATTATACAGTAACAGAATAATCTAGAATGGATATCAAGTCGGTCCTAAATGGACCAGTAACCCTAGGACGTAGTTCTTTAAACAGTGGGCATCCAGCATGCTGGGAGTTGTAGTTTTGCAAAAGCTGGAGGTCCACCGTTTGGAGACTTAGGTTCTCAGATCTCTTCATACTTTCGTTCTACAAGGAGCATCTCATGCTCTAGAGCAGAGGTCCCCAACACAGTCCTCCAGGCCCAACATCACCAGTCCAGGATTTGGATTTTTCCTGAAAAAAAAAAAAAATTCGGAAATGTTGGTGGCCCGCGAGGACTGGGTTGGGGACCAATCACCTAGAGGACTCAGCATGTTCATTTAGTACGTGGACAGCCTACTGATTTTAAGGAGAACTGTAATACCTTAGCTGTCCTGTGGGGGCACTGCAGGGAATTTAACACACGCTACCAGGTTCTTCTATAGATTACAAAATTGGAGGTCTAGATCACGAACAACAAATAAAGATGTATATGAAATATATATATATATATATATATATATATATATATGTATGTATATATTTTATTATATATATATAAGTATATAAAAGTGTATAAAACTGTATTTATATTAGTGTATAATTACAAAATTGGAAGTACAGATCACAAAAAAAAAAAAACAATTGAAGAGATAAAGAAAAAAGTATATATACACATATATATGAAAATAAAAAATAAATAAGTGGGTGTGTTATAAAATAATTAAAAACCTGATTTTTATTGAAGGGGCTCTTTAGTCCTACAATGTTAAAGGATTTGTCCAGGATCAGAAAACTAGAGCTGATTTATTCCAAAAACAGTGCCACACCTGTCCTCAGGTTGGGTGTCGTATTGCAGCTCAGTTCTGTTGAAATGGATTGAGCCAAGCTGTAATACCACACACAACCTGAGGACAGGTGTGGTGTTATATTTGAGTAAAATAGTTATTTTCTATTCCTGGATAACCACTTTAATGGCTTACCTTTAGAATTGGTCATCAATATGAGATTTGTTGGCGTCTGGCTCTTTACATCTGAAGTGGCTTTTGTGGTTTACCAAGCACAGCGCCATCCTCTCAGCCATGGCGGTGTCTAGTATTGCAGCTCAGAGTTGTTCAGTCTAATTGAATAGGGGCTGCAATACCAGGCACAGCCACTAGACAATGGAGGTGATGTAACCTGCGCCTTTTAATCAGTTGGGAGTCGGACCCCTACCAATCTTAGACTGACGCATTTCAGTGCTGGAGACAATGTTCCAACAGACGATTCTGCTTATTTTTAGGAATTGCGTTTGGAAGAAAATATTCTAATTTTATACACATTTTTTTTTTATATCATTGAACAGACATCAGAAAAAATCTTCGCAGCCAAGATTCCCAACCACTTACTGCTGTTTATTAACAAAACCGTGGGCGAGCAACTTCAACTTATAGAGAATTTCCGACAGGCGGCACCTGACTTCAAAGGAAAGGTACGGCGCCATAGTCAATCTTGGAGTAAGATCCCTAGGCCCCAACAGTAAGGGGTGTACCTAGAGTATTTGGCATGCCCCATCCTACCCCCGAAGCCATACTGTTACCACATAACACAATTTATATACAGACTAATATTCCCCCGTACAGTGAAGTAACATATAGCAGTAGATACCAGCAGTGACTCACCGGTGACGTCTTCTTGGAGTCATTCTCATTCCTTTTCCTTCTCCAAACCTCCGTGACTACTTTTCTTCGTCTTCTTTATTCCTTGCTGCAGAATTTGCACTAAAAACATCTTAGGCTCCTGGTTTTTCCAACGTGCATCCCATCTCCCCATCTATACCCCCCAAACTGTAATAATGCCCCCCCCCCCTTTGGTTACCCAAACAGTAAAAGTGGTATGTAAGGCTAGAGTTACATATATGCGGCATCCGGCTCCGGCGAAATTTGCAACAACTGATGGCAGTAGTGCACTAGGCGTGCATCATCTGGGGTCCATTGTTTGTGATCGCTGGACGGGGGGGAAGCAGCAAGATATGTTCCCCTGACTGTGCCGGTCCGTCGAGTCCAATCATCCGGCGTCCAAACTAAGACACCTGAGGATTCTAAACTGTCTGGGTTCAGTTCTTGCTTCATTTTCCTTCAGGTGCATTTTCTGCAGCATCCGAGAGGGAAAAAAAAATACTGATGCATATACGTAAAGGAAGACTTAGTAGGTTTTCCGCAGCATTTAGGTAGTCCCCCCCAGTAGGCAGGTAGCCTTCTCAGTAAAGATGCAATCTCCCCAGTATGCAACGTAGCTCCCCAGCAGGGGGGCAATCCCCCAATTAAGTAGGTAATACCCACACCCCAGTATATAGGCCAAACAGCCCACATTATCCTCTAGGTCAGGTAAATTGGGGGGACTTGGCACTCCCCAGGTCAGTGGCACAGGGGATGACCAACCTTTCCCCATGAGCAAGCCATTGCCAACAGCTGTCCGGGCAGCTATGTTAAGGAGGTAGGGCCCATGGTGGTCGTCTCAGCTCTTCCCAGTTTATAACATCCACCTGTATCCGCCTCCTACAGGTTCTATTTGTTTCGATTAATTCCGACGGGCCTCACGCTGGGGTTCTGGAATACTTCGGACTCACGCAAGAAGATATCCCCACAATCCGTTTCATCAACATGGACCAGGTGAAAAAGTACGTCTTCAATGCCGACAAAATAACAACCGAGACCGTCAAAGAGTTTTGCCAAGGAGTGCTCGACGGTAAAATAAAGGTATGAAAAACAAACAAAAAAAAAACACTACAATAAAAAAAATCAGGAGATTTTATATTTTTTTGTCCAGAATTCCATATTGTTATTTTTAGCCTATATTGTGTTGAATAGAGAAGGTTTTTTTTGTTTCGAATTTAGCAAAACCTGCAAAGTGAGGAACTTCCTGAAGACTGGGACAAGAAGCCTGTCAAAGTTCTCGTGGGCAAAAATTTCGAGGAAGTTGCGTATGATGAGACGAAGAATGTTTTTGTGGAATTCTGTAAGTGCATCATCAATGGTTAATGTATCCAAATCCTAAAAATTTTAAGGGGAATTTGCTTCCTAAAGTAAACTGTACTGATCCTGATTAATATCCTATTTTGTACTTCAGAGCTGCACTCACTATTCTGCTGGTGGGGTCACTGTGTACATACATTACATTACTTATCCTGTACTGATCCTGAGTTATATCCTGTATTATACTTCAGAGCTGTACTCACTATTCTGCTGGTGAGGTCACTGTGTACATACATTACATTACTTATCCTGTACTGATCCTGAGTTATATCCTGTATTATACTCCAGAGCTGTACTCACTATTCTGCTGGTGAGGTCACTGTGTACATACATTACATTACTTATCCTGTACTGATCCTGAGTTATATCCTGTATTATACTCCAGAGCTGCACTCACTATTCTGCTGGTGAGGTCACTGTGTACATTACAATACTTATCCTGTACTGATCCTGAGTTATATCCTGTATTATACTCCAGAGCTGTAATAACTATTCTGCTGGTGAGGTCACTGTATACATACATTACATTACTTATCCTGTACTGATCCTGAGTAATATCCTGTATTATACTCCAGAGCTATACTCACTATTCTGCTGGTGAGGTCACTGTGTACATAACATTACTTATCCTGTACTGATCCTGAGTTATATCCTGTATTATACTCCAGAGCTGTAATCACTATTCTGCTGGTGAGGTCACTGTGTACATACATTACATTACTTATCCTGTACTGATCCTGAGTTATATCCTGTATTATACTCCAGAGCTGTACTCACTATTCTGCTGGTGAGGTCACTGTGTACATTACATTACTTATCCTGTACTGATCCTGAGTTATATCCTGTATTATACTCCAGAGCTGTACTCACTATTCTGCTGGTGAGGTCACTGTGTACATTACATTATTTATCCTGTACTGATCCTGAGTTATATCCTGTATATTATACTCCAGAGCTGTACTCACTATTCTGCTGGTGGAGTCACTGTACACATACATTACATTACTTATCCTGTACTGACCCTGAGTTATATCCTGTATTATACTCCAGAACTGTACTTACTATTCTGCTGGTGAGGTCACTGTGTACATAACATTACTTATCCTGTACTGATCCTGAATTATATCCTGTATTATACTCTGGAGCTATACTCACTATTCTGCTGGTGAGGTCACTGTGTATATACATTACATTACTTATCCTGTACTGATCCCGAGTGATATCCTGTATTATACTCCAGAGCTGTACTCACTATTCTGCTGGTGAGGTCACTGTGAACATATGTTACATTACTTATCCTGTACTGATCCTGAATTATATCCTGTATTATACTCTGGAGCTATACTCACTATTCTGCTGGTGAGGTCACTGTGTACATACATTACATTACTTATCCTGTACTGATCCCGAGTTATATCCTGTATTATACCCCAGAGCTGTACTCACTATTCTGCTGGTGAGGTCACTGTGTACATACATTACTTATCCTGTACTGATCCTGAGTTATATCCTGTATTATACCCCAGAGCTGTACTCACTATTCTGCTGGCAGGGTCACTGGGTACATACTTACATTACTTATCCTGTACTGATCTTTTTTATTTTTTTTATTAACCCTCGTGGCTTTCCTGTTGTAGACGCCCCTTGGTGTTCTCACTGTAAGGAACTAGAACCCATCTGGGAGGAGCTTGGAGAAAAATACAAGGACCACGAAAACGTCATCATCGCTAAAATAGACGGTACCGCAAATGAAATAGATGGGCTGAGAGTGAGAGGTTACCCCAACCTAAGGTTCTTCCCTGCAGGACCGGGAAGAAAGGTAAGTGGATTGTATAGACTGTCCCACAAACATCGCAACAGGAACACCAATCATATCGGGCTTAAAGGGCATAGATACTATGGTTGTGTATTCAACAAAAATACAATCCAATACCCACAATGAAGCCAAATTTGAATGCTCAATTTTGTACCGTATTGAAAAGAAACCTGGATACAATCTTCAAGTAGGCTGGCGATTAATAAATGTATAATTTTGTTTTAAATATTAACTAGTACTTGAATTACTAACATGCAAACATCCTATAAAAGACAAATGACAGGACCATCCCTGTGCACTAAAAGTACTGAGTATACCCTGACTCTGGGCAAGAGTTGCTGTTTATCGATTAGCAGTTTGTAAAAAAAAATAAAAACGACTTGACTAGTACTTGTATGAATAGGCTCAGCAGCAGGTTAAAAAAAAAAAACATGCAACCATCCAATATAATACAATAAATAACACAGGACCACCCCTGTGCACTCACAGTACTAAGTAAGTATACCCTGAATCTGGGCAACAGTTGTCATTTACAGATCAGCATTGAATCTGATTTTCTTTTTATATTGGACTAGTACTTGTATAAATAAGCTTAACAGCAGGTACAAAAACTATTAGACATTTAATACAATATAATTATTATTACTGGACCATCCCTGAGCACTCACAGTACTAAGTGAGTATACCCTGAATATGGGTATACTGTTGCTGTTTACATATGTATCTCTTTATAAAAGTCCAGACAAAATTCAATATACAGATGATGGCACTCACCAACTTGGCAGCATTTTTTTTTCTTTAAGACAAATGGGTCTCAGCTGTTGCATCAGAGACCCATTTCTTTTAAAGAGTACCTGTCACTAAATAAAACTTTTAATATAGTGTCCCTTGTGTAATAAGCAGACACTTTTCCACTCCCTTGCTTTTAAAATTATCAACATAAATATGTTCAAAATATAATAGATAAAATGGCCACTAGGTGGCTCTGTTCGATTCCCTGCCACAATTAATACAGTAAGTTTGGTCTCCTCCCGGCCGGGCAGGAGACCAAACTCAGGAAGTGTTTCCCTGTACTGGGCTTGATTGACAGCTGCACAGAGCCTCACCAAAAAATGCATAGGGCCTCAATGAAAGACACACAGAGCCTGGGGTCTTCTATTCATCACAGCAACAAAGTGAGGGCGGAAGTGGTACCCCAGCAGGCTTCAGTGGTATCATGTCTGCTGGTAAATGCCCACTTTCTCCTGATGGAAGATTGCACTTTGTGAGGTTGGTGAGTGCCATCGTCTATCTATTGCATATTTAATACCCTGAGTTAGCATTGTAAGTAAAAAAAAAAAATAAGGAAATACATTGACAATACTGTATATTCCAGTGTTCCCCATCCAGGGTGCCTCCAGCTGTTGCAAAACTACAACTCCTAGCATGCCCGGACATCCGAAGGCTGTCCGGGCATGGTGGAAGTTGTAGTTTTGTAACCGCTGAAGGCATGCTGGGTGGAAAACACTGGTATATTCAGTATACAACAAATAATTTTTTTAAATAAAGAATAACACAAAGATTTAAATAAAAGATATTTAAAAAATGTTTCCTTTTATGGACAGTATGAATTCTTCATCTCCCACTGTAACGCTGAAAAAAAAAAAATTTTCAGACTCTAGAATTTTGATCAGCACCTGTGCATTTGTTATGTAAATTATGTACATTTATAATTAACTTTATTTCGAATGTAGATGATTGAGTACACCAAGAATAGGACGGTGGAGCTGTTTTCCCAATTTATTGATAGCGGCGGAGTGCTACCCGTGGATGTAGAGGAACAGGTTGGTATTTTTGGTTCAGTTCATTTATTTTTTGCTGTTTAAAATGTTTAAAAAAAATAATAAAGGTTTTAAATCTATAAACTAAAAAAAAAAAAATTTTTGTAATTTTTTTCAGTGTTTTAACGCAACTTAAATATATATTTATTTTTATCTACAGTGATTTAAATCTTTAAGTTTAAAAAATATGTATTTTTAACTTAATATATATTTATTTTTTTATTTACAGTGATATAAATCTTTAAATTTTAAATACATATTCACTTTTTTATTTTAAAATGTGATTTAAAACTTTGAAAAAAAAATATATATATATATATACCCAAAATACCAACAGAGCAGCACATCCAGAGAGGTAGATAAATAAGAGCGGTGCCAGCGGCGGTATAGCCCGGTCAAGGCAATCACACATCCAGGGTAGTAATCCGTAGCACTCCAAGAGTAGGTGCAAAAAATAAAGTGCTTTATTCCATACTAATACAGAGCAACGTTTCAGCTGCCATGCAGCCTTTCTCAAGCATCATAGTAGTGACAAACTGGAAGTATATAAAGGTGAACAAGTGATTAAAACATTATGAGAATGCAATCAAATCATTAAGACATACATAAATATAAGTGTACAACGTCATAAGATACAAGGTAATAAAACCACTGTAATTTAGGAGAAGCAGTGAATTGTGTATTAAAAATAAAAATGCAGGTCAAAGGCTGCAAAGTATTATAAAAATCGCCAAAGTACATTAACAATCGTAATTAGTAAACATGTGCAAAGTTTAAAATAACAATCAGGTAGGCGGAGTATGTCGGCTGCACTCACCCCTATATCCATATAAGGAAAACGCCATGATGGCTAATTCATATCCCGGGACGTGTGGCGTGTAGGTAGATGGAAACCCCCGGTCACATGACCTGTTACATCACAACACGTCACGTCCGGTGTTAGAGTAAACAATTCTGGTTGTCATGCAGGGAGTCGGGCAGGTCGATGGTTCCGAGAGCGAGGTCGATCATGTGATAATCACATGACTCAGTCTCGCTTTGTCCGCATCTTCCCGTCCTAGTTTCCCTTCTCTGCGCAGCCGCGCTGATCAGGGGAATATCTCTGTTAATAGGTGCAGCAAACGTTGTGTGGCCGTCACCCTTAGCAACACCTGGTAATAAGTAGAGGGAGTAAAATATAGAAAAGATGTAGTAAAGATAGAGAAATGATAGATGAAGGTAGATGGAGTAGATAGACATATGCTGACAGGGAGACCTCCCATACCCGTGGGCATTCTAGATGTCCGCTGGGAATTCAGAGTGAGATTAACCATAAACAAGGTGGGCATTTCACCGGGGGGTGCCTGCGTCAGTGTGTGGAGCCACAGTTGGAGTTTTATTCTCACTTACATAGCCATTATAATAAAAAAAAATAAAGAATGCCCGCGGGTACGGGAGGTCTCCCTGTCAGCATATGTGCAAGCACGTAATGCGGGGGTAAGAGAAAAAAACCTAGAGGTGAGAGGGAAGGATGTGCCACAGTGTAATAACAAGACAGACATTGCGCAACATAGTATCATGTCATTTATATTACTTATTTCTTATTATTTGCTTATTTATTTTTCTTTATTTTTTTTATTATTATTTTATTTGCTTTTTATGTCTATTTATTTTTGATTATTTTTGATTTTATTTTTTATACATTTTTATTTTTCATTTCAATCTATCTACTCCATCTATCATTTCTCTATCTTTACTACATCTTTTCTATATTTTACTCCCTCTACTTATTACCAGGTGTTGCTAAGGGTGACGGCCACACAACGTTTGCTGCACCTATTAACAGAGATATTCCCCTGATCAGCGCGGCTGCGCAGAGAAGGGAAACTTGGACGGGAAGATGCGGACAAAGCGAGACTGAGTCATGTGATTATCACATGATCGACCTCGCTCTCGGAACCATCGACCTGCCCGACTCTCTGCATGACAACCAGAATTGTTTACTCTAACACCGGACGTGACGTGTGGTGATGTAACAGGTCATGTGACCGGGGGTTTCCATCTACCTACACGCCACACGTCCCGGGATATGAATTAGCCATCATGGCGTTTTCCTTATATGGATATAGGGGTGAGTGCAGCCGACATACTCCGCCTACCTGATTGTTATTTTAAACTTTGCACATGTTTACTAATTACGATTGTTAATGTACTTTGGCGATTTTTTTATAATACTTTGCAGCCTTTGACCTGCATTTTTATTTTTAATACACAATTCACTGCTTCTCTTAAATTACAATGGTTTTATTACCTTGTATCTTATGATGTTGTACACTTATATTTATGTATGTCTTAATGATTTGATTGCATTCTCATAATGTTTTAATCACTTGTTCACCTTTATATACTTCCAGTTTGTCACTACTATGATGCTTGAGAAAGGCTGCATGGCAGCTGAAACGTTGCTCTGTATTAGTATGGAATAAAGCACTTTATTTTTTTTGCACCTACTCTTTGAGTGCTGCGGATTACTACCTTGTGTGTGTGTGTGTGTGTATATGTATATATATATATTTGAAAAAGCCAGCGTGAGGCTGGTGAAACGTTGTCTATGCACATGATGGAATAAAACCACCCTTTTTGCAACTTGTGGAGTGCTGCATCATATTTACTATTAGATATATATATATATATATATATATATTTATATTTATTAATTTTTTTTTTATCTTTTACAGTTCGTAGAAGATCTGAAAGCCGCTCAAGAAAAAGATATAAAAGTAGAAGATGTCATTCCCGAGAAGAAGAGGAATTGTAGTCATGTAACGCACCAAGCGATATTAAATGGACATTATTTTGGCCAAAAAAAAAAGTTTCTCCAACACTTAAAGGTTAACCGATTTATACAAGCATGAAATAATAAAGTTTTTACAGTAAGAACGGCTGATCTTTTTCTGAAATGTTAAAGAATACAAAAATAGTGTAAAAACAGAGTTCCAACCACCCAAATAAGGAAAGCTCCGATGGACATTGACCATATATGGAAAGTCTATGGATAGACCGTTACCATAATCGGAGAGAAGTCAGGTGGTTACAATGGGATAAGTTGCCTGATCCGAGAAGGACGCGCTAATGATGTCATTGCCCTTATATGGATCATTACCATATATAGACATATATGTTATAGGTTGTATGGCTGTTCTGAGTCTCTCTCAACCACATCATCTCCCTGTAGAGTTGTCATCCAGTATTTAAAGGGGTACTCCGCTGCTAGACATCTTATGCCCTATCCGTTGCTCTCCCATGCAGGTTTGTCGGTCGCAGCATGATGCAGCTGACAGGCCCCCTCCATGTATTTCTACGAGAGGTGGGGATGCAGCATTTGTGCAACGCCGCCTCTCCCATAGAGCTGTGGGGGGGGGGGGGGGGGGGGGGGGGGTTGTCTACCTCAGTCAGGTAAGCCACAAGCGCATCAGCCGCAGTAATGCCAGGTCCCCGTACAGGAGATCATTTTTTGGGGGGGGGGGGGGGGGGTTAAGTGTCTTTGGCTGCACTACTGCTTAAAGGCCATGTTCACATGGAATGTCCATACGGAAAATTTCGGCAGAATGTCTTGGCGTTAGAACTGCTTGGAAATGCGCCATCTCATAGGCGACAATACATTTCCGTGCAGAGTCCACAAAAAGAATGGACATGCATATCCAGTAGCAGAAAAAATGAAATCGCACTCCCCCGCTACAGTAGTGACAGAAAGCCGATGTATTTAAAAGTCAGCAGACAAGGTGCATGGTGCTATACAGAGACGAGACGCGGCTCTTCCAAGTGAATGGGTAACAGCTGTTGCGCGTGCCCACAGGCACGCTTCCTCAGGCCCGATGCTCTGACACACCGGCATCATCTTAAGAAGTCTAACGGGATAACGTGAATCAGAGGAGGTGGTAACAGAAGGGCAAATTAAAAACAAGCAAAAACTTAAAAATATGCAAAAACATACAAAAACACTAATCCAGCCTTTCATTCAATCCAAGGTTACCATGGGCATTCGTTTTAATAATCCATTTTGCTTCAGCGCGGAATAGGACTTTACACCTATCAATACCCGCTGTATAATTAACTCTTTCAATTCCATGAAAGGCTAGATCACCGAGAGAATCATGAAGACCTGTGGCCGTTTTTTTATAGGAAGCACCAAGAGATCCGTACATACACGGTTTAGAGAACATCTTTACATCAAGTCACGAAAAGGGCCTCCGAGATGTATTCAGCATGTTAAGGAATATCATCATGATTCTCTCGCTGATCTAGCCTTTCATGGAATCGAAAGAGTTAATTATACAGCGGGTATTGATCGGTGTAAAGCCCCTCTTCCGCACTGAAGCAAAATGGATTATTAAAGGGGTACTCCCATGGAAAACTTTATTTTTTTTTTAATCAACTGGTGCCAGAAATTTAAACAGATTTGTAAATCACTTCTATTAAAAAAATCTTAATCCTTCCAGTACTTATTAGGGGCTGTATACTAAAGAGAAATCCAAAAAAGAAATGCATTTCCTCTGATGTCATGACCACAGTGCTCTCTGCTGACCTCTGCTGTCCATTTTAGGAACTGTCCAGAGCAGGAGAAAATCCCCATATGCTGCTCTGGACAGTTCCAAAAATGAACAGCAGAGAGCACTGTGGTCATGACAGAGGAAATGCATTTCTTTTTTGGATTTCTCTTTAGTATACAGCCCCTAATAAGTACTGGAAGGATTAAGATTTTTTTTTTTTATAGAAGTGATTTACAAATCTGTTTAACTTTCTGGCACCAGTTGATTTAACAAAAAAAAAAAAGTTTTCTACGGGAGTACCCCTTTAAAACTAATGGTAACCTTGGATTGAATGAAAGGCTGGATTAGTGTTTTTGTATGAAGGTTGCATTTTTTTAAGTTTTTGCTTGTTTTTAATTTGCTCTTTTGTTACCACCTCCTCTGATGCAGGTCATCCCGTTAGACTTCTTAAGGGGATGCCGGTGTGTCAGAGGATGGGGTATGAGGAAGCGGGCCTGTGCGCACGCGCAACAGCTGTCACCCATTCACTTGGAAGAGCTGTCACCCATTCACTCTGTATAGCACCATGCACCTTGTCTGCTGAAGTGTAAATAAACCGGCTTTCTCTCACTACTGTAGCGGGGAGTGCGATTTCATTTTTTTTCTACTATTGGACTTACCTGAACTGTGCGCCTCTCTGAATACGCACCCCGCACTGTCATGTACTACTGCCGCTATTCCCATTGTGCATTTTTCTGATTGAGACTTTCCCGGGTTGGAGTCCCGACTTCTTGGTCTGTGTTCATTTGTATAGACCTGTATATTCTTTCTGCGGACACAGACCTATATATATATATTTTTTTTTTTTTCTTCAACTTTTCTTTTTTATTAACAAATTTTTTTTGACAGTAAAGAAAATATAAGTACCGTATTTTTCGCCATATAAGACGCTCCGGCATATAAGACGCACCCAATTTTAAAGGAGGAAAATCAAATACCAAACCAAGTACAATGTAAAGTATAGGACAGTGATCTTCGACCTGCGGACCTCCAGATGTTGCAAAACTACAACTCCCAGCAGGCCCGGACAGCCGTTGGCTGTCCGGGCATGCTGGGAGTTGTAGTTTTGCAACATCTGGAGGTCCGCAGGTTGAAGACCACTGGAATAGGAGGTAATACTCGCGTGTCCCCGCCGCTCCGGACCAGTCACCGCTGCTGTGGATGTCGCCCTCCATCGCTGTGTCCCTGGGGTGTCCCCGTCGCACCGGATCACATCACTGCTGCCCGGTATCCTCGCTCTCCGTCACCGCCATTACGTCGCTACACGCCACTCCTATTGGATGCCGGGAATGGCTTGCGCGACGACGACAAAGGAGAGCGTCGGCCATGCAGGGAATCCTGGCACGGAGCAGTCATTTGCCGATCGGACACCGAGGAGGCAGGTAAGGTTCCTCCTGGTGTCCTGTAAGCTGTTCGGGACGCCGCCATTTCACTGCGACGGTCCCGAACAGCCCGACTGAGCAGCCAGCTTAGTTTCACTTTCGTTTCAGACGCAGCGGTCAGCTTTGATCGCCGCGTCTGAAGGGTTAATACAGGGCATCAGCGCGATCGGTGATGTCCTGTATTAGCCACAGGTCTCGGCCGTTGATGGCCGCAGGGACCGCCGCGATAGGACAGGATTTTAATGTGTATTTGCCCTATAAGACGCACCAACATTTCCCCCCCCCCCCCCCCCCAATTTTGGGAAAAAAAGTGCGTCTTATACGGCGAAAAATATGGTACGTAGAATAATAAAAAAAAAAGGTCATTACATATTAACAAGACCAGGTTACCATATGGTAATCTGCATAGATCCGGCTGTCAAGATGTTGTTAAGTCCAGATTTTCTCAGGTCGGCTTTGTGAGTACCCGGGGAAGACCCCAAGTCAGGGACATTGAGCCTAGATAGAAGCCGTTCTCTGATAAATAATGAAGCGAGGATTTTATGAAGTATTAGTAGGTTTTAGTTTCTGCTCCAGATGTTTCTGGTGTGGAAATTCTGTAATGTGAAAAGCGCAGCAGAATCCTATTGAAATTAATGAGACTCTGCTACTTTGAGTCTCTGTGTGGAAATTCCAACAGCCTAATGGGTTAAAATAGTACATAAAAAAAAAAAAAAAGGCTGATTAGTTGCAATTAGACTGGAATGAGATTTTACACTGCTATAGTTTGCAAATATATAATAAAAAAAAAAATTTAAATAATGACAACAAGCGCGGGTACATATGACAGCTTATTTTATTGATCTCCAAGTACCTTTAAAAAAAAAAAAATTTAATTTACAAGACGTAATCTGTGGGGTTTTTTGCTCAGTGACAGGCGTGTTCAGAAAAGCTGCTGTGCTTTTACATATTTTTTAAATTTTTTTTTTTTTTTGCTAAAGACAATGTACATATTTACAAAGGAAACCTCTTTAGAAAAAGTGAAAAACATGAATAAAAAATTTCTTACACATCCCCTGGATAAGAAAGCATTACGTCGAAGTTTCATAGAATAAGTACATTTAAAGGCACTCTGTGACAAACCTCTATATGTAAGTAGACGAAACGCGTTACACTTGGATACATGTGTAGAGTAGATATTTTTCCCCCACAGACACAGCACAAGTACCAATGACATTTCCATTAAAAAAAAAAAAAAAAGACAAAAAAAAATTAAATAAAATAAAAAAAGCTGTGGCTAAAATAACATGCTTTGGCTTTAAATTCGATGGATTCTGCTATAACAAAGCAAGAGGTATGTTAAAAAAAATAAAACAGCCAGACAGATTGTTTTCTCTATCATCTAAATTAGTTTGTGTGACTCCAAAACTTACATTTTATGTGAGCCCCCCCACAAAAAAAATAAAAAATAAAATTGGGTTCAAAGGTCCCAAAAAAATAAAAATAAAGTAGTGGAAAGCCACATAGCCCTGTGGGCTAATACATGTATTTTTACTGGAAATTTAATTGACCCACCCAAAATTTCATGTAGGGTATAAACATTTTAAATCAGTTAAATGGTCAAAACCGCATCTACATTACAAAAAAAATAAAAAAAATATAAAAATAAAAAATCCACGTTCAAGATACCATAAATATGAGGATGTTTAGTCATTCATTAACAAAAAAAAAAAGGTAAAAATGTTGATTTTTATTTTATTTTTTTAGACTTTTGCCACTCCTGCCACTTTAAAAGGGCAGGACATACCGTATTTTTCGCCCTATAGGACGCACCGGCATATAAAAGACGCACCCAATTTTAAAGGTGCAAAATCTAGAAACAAAACAAAAAAAAAAAAAAAAAAGATTCTGCACCCAACAGTGATCTTCAACCTGCGGACCTCCAGATGTTGCAAAACTACAACTCCCAGCATGCCCGGACAGCCGTTGGCTGTCCGGGCATGCTGGGAGTTGTAGTTTTGCAACATCTGGAGGTCCGCAGGTTGAAGACCACTGGATAGGAGGCAATACTCATGCGTCCCCGACGCTCCGGACGTCTTCTTCCCCGGGAGCCACGCTCTCCGTCGCCGTCATCATGTCGCTACGCACGAGGCTCCTATTGGATGACGGGACGGCGTGCGCGACGACGTGATGCTGTCGACGGAGAGCGTCGGCCATGCAAGGGATCCCGGCACGGAGCAGACACCGAGGAGGCAGATAAGGTCCCTCCCGGTGTCCTGTAAGCTGTTCGGGACGCCGCAATTTCCCCGCGTCCTGTATTAGCCGCGGGTCCCGACCCAATAGGTGTGAGTATTCGCCATATAAGACTTTTCCCCACCCCCCCAGTTTTGGGGAAGAAAAAGTGCGTCTTATACGGCGAAAAATACGGTATGTGGAGGCCAACATATTACTATAAATTTATTCCAGAGAATGGTGTAAATTCCACATAATTTAAAAAGAAGACAAAAAAAATTAATTTTTTTATACATATATATATATATATATATATATATATATATATATATATATAAAAAAAAAAAAGTGATGGCAGAAATATTTGACCCCAAATAAATTTAGGTAAAAAAACAAAACAAAAAAAAAACCGCGTTGGTTGCTGTTTCTGTTTGATATAATAGAAATGTGAATTTAGACAAAAATGTAAAAAAATAAAAATAAAAAAGGTAGAATAAAGGTAATTTAAATTCTTACAATACTCACATATCCATTTACATAATAAACAATTCTCCTTTTATGTACACGACCTCTGAAGCACAGTGGAGGGATAATTTATTCTGTAAAAATAATTCTATTCTATGGATGTGACTATACAAAAAAAAAAAAAAAATACCAAAAAAATTAAAAAAAACTTCATCTGCAACCTCCCGATATAGAGCCGTGGCAATGTACAAAGAACATGCAATATATATATTATCCTATATAATAGAAAACATAATATACACAAAATAGTTTCAATTCACAACTTGTATTTAATGAACAGAATTTTACAGGAACCTTCTCTGAAAATAGTCTACATCTGTGGCGCTGGATACAAATAAGGCCGCGTTCAATCGCTTGCAAAAAAAAACAAAAAAAAAACGCTTAGGACAAATCCCATTTACATTAAAGCACCATTTATTTATTTATTTTTAAATACTCTTGTATTGTCAGAAGTAGCCACCTAAATCGGGATATCACATCCTCATTGTGGACATTTAATTTAAAGCGAACTGGTCCCGTACAAATTTTCTACCAGCCGGCGGCGCTATTCACCAGATCATAATAAAACGTATGCATGACACGCTTTGGTAACGTCAAGTCTTTTATTTATGTGCAGTCGAAGTGTCAAAGAGGTGTGGCCTATGGTCCACTGTGCAGCCTATGCCTCCACCTGGCATCCCAGCCCCCCTCATGCAGCTCGAGGCTGGGCTAACATCGCTAAACTCCGCTTTAAACTTGCGCATGCGCTTTCGCATCACATTGCGGCGCAGTGTGCTATTGAAGCGGTGGCCTTACAGGTAAAAAGCTCACTGGGCATGCGCCAGAGACAGATTTAAAACTGTCTTACAGTCATTCTACCTGCGCATGCGCGGTCAGTATTAGGCTGCATTCACATCCCGCATTTGCAATACGGGTCCCGTATCCCGTTTCTGTACAAAAAAAAAAAAACGTATGTCTCCAAACCTGGACCGAAACGTATGCAACCATATATGCCGCCTCACGTTTTTAAACCGTATATGGTTTGAAAACGGATGTCCGTTTTAATATGTTTTCCATTAAAAAAAAAAATGGATACGGTTTTGTTTGCCAACATTTTAAATAAAGTTTTTTTTTTATTGAATTTCCCCCCCAAAAATTTTAAAATAAATAAATGAATGAAAAACCGTATTGTGCAAACCGGATGTAACTGTACGCACATACGGTTCAATACGGTTACCATAGAACTCCATTTTAAAATAACCATATACGGGTTGTATCCGGCAAAACGTACACAACCTGATGCTACGGTCGGCATACAGTTTACAATGAAATGTGTGTGTATGTATGTGTATATATATATATATATATACACATATACATATACACATATATACACACATACATATACATACACACGGTTTTTCAATGAAACCGGATACGGGAACCATATTGCAAAAATGAGATGTGAATGCCGCCTTAGTGGGAAGGCTGCAGCTTGAATTGCTCACCACACCTGCACCACACTACGATGCAATAGCACATGCGCAGGTTTTAGCGGCGCTCGTAAGCAGAGCCCATCCTGTTAAGCTGCAGGAGGGTGAGGATACACCCTAGGGCACAGATGATTCTAGGCCACGCCTTTGTGACACCCATTACATAGCTCACCATGCCCGAACTCCAATATGATGTGACAGCGCATGCGCAGGTTTTATCTGTGCTCATAAGCAGAGCCCAAATTGTTAAGTTGCAGGAGGGTGAGGATACACCCTAGAGCAGTGTTTCCCAACCAGGGTGCCTCAAGCTGTTGCAAAACTACAACTCCCAGCAAGCCCGGACAGCCGTTGGCTGTCCGGGCATGCAGGGAGTTGTAGTTTTGCAACAGCTGGAGGCACCCTGGTTGGGAAACACTGCCTTAGAGCATAGCTGACTCTAGGCCACGCCTTTGTGACACCCATTGCATAGCTCACTACGTCCGCACTCCAATATGATGCGACAGCGCATGCGCAGGCTTTAGCGGTGCTCATAAGCAGAGCCCATATTGTTAAGCTGCAGGAGGGTGAGGATACACCCTAGGGCACCGCTGACTCTAGGCCACGCCTTTGTGACACCCATAACATAGCTCACTACGACCTGCACTCCAATACGATGTGACAGCGCATGCGCAGGTTTTAGCTGTGCTCATAAGCAGAGCCCAGCCGGTCAATCAAGCTGCAGGGGGGGGGGGGGGGGAATACAGCCTAGAGCACAGCGGACTCCAGGCCACGCCTCGCTGACACCCATTAAACTTTATTCTTTTAAAAAAAGGACAAAAAAAAATCTGGGATGCTAGTTACAAACTTTTGACACGCATAAATTTATTACGATCTATAGAGTAGTGCTGACAGTTCATTGGGGAATTGGTAGAGGACAGATTCATTTTAAAACTCCCCCCCCCCCCCCCCCCCCCCCAAAAAAATATTTTTTTCAAATGTTTAAAAAAAAAAAATCTTAGAAACAAGTCCAAGTGTTTTGTACAACATATTAAAAAGGAACTGGCAGACTTAATAGAAAAAAAAAAATTATATTTAAAAAAAAAATCCTTTAATTAAAAAAAAATAAAAAAATTAATTATGCGGACCACTTAAAAAATGTGCGGGGTCCACTCGCTTTGACTCGAATATTGATAAATCAAATGTTTTAAAGTCACTATGGTACCTACGCAGGTAAAGAGAAAAAAAAATACATTTAGAAAACATCATGGTCCCGGATAAAGTCCCAATTCAACATGATGGAATTTTTCCCCCCAATTTTTATTATTTTTTATTTTATTATTTTATTTGTAGAATTTCTCTGCAAATTCTTCTACAATGACCTTTTGGCACAGACTTGGTTTAATTCTTATGACTAGCGTTGAATTTAAGAATTTTTCTATACATATTACTTTAATATTGTTAAATATTTATGGGAGGCATTCTGGGAGGGGCGAGGGCCCTGATCTCAAAATGCAACACTGATTGGGGACTAAAATACTGAAATACATTTTATTTTAATGTGAAGAATATACAGAGTTTTCCTAAAATTAAAAAAAAAAAGAAAAAAAAAATGATCCGGATTAAAGGGGTTATCCAGGAAAAAACACATTATTTATATATATATATATATATATATATATATATATATATATATATATATATATATATATATATATCTATCTATCTCAACTGGCTCCAGAAAGTTAAACAGATTTGTAAATGACTTCTATAAAAAAAAATAACCCTTCCAGTACTTATGAGCTGCTGAAGTTGAGTTGTTCTTTTCTGTCTAAGTGCTCTCTGATGACACGTGTCTCAGGAACTGTCCAGAGTAGAAGCAAATCCCCATAGCAAACCTCTTCTACTCCGTGCAGTCCCCGAGACAAGCAGAGGTGTCAGCAGAGAGCACTGTTCCAAGGCAGAAAAGAACAACTCACCTTCAGCAGCTGATAATTACTGGAAGGATTAAGATTTTTTTAATAGAAGTAATTTACAAATCTGTTTAACTTTCTGGAGCCAGTTGATTTATAAAAAAAAAAAAAAAGTTTTTTCCTGGATAACCCCTTTAAATCTACTGCAATATGTCCAAAAAGTCCTAAACTTAAATAGTCCCAGATATTTAGGAGTTTCCAGCAAAAAAAAAAAAAAATAAATGTATAATAAACTTACAACAATTTCACATTTGCTCCAGTCACAGCCAAAGCTGCGTTAATTGTTTGCCAGATTGCGAAATATTCGTCTGAATGCTGAAGCTCACACAAAACATTGGTCCATTTAGGAGACTACAGGTTCTCATTGAAAATACTTAGTTGTTGGGAGTCATGCAGGCAATGCATCATGGGAAAAAATGCAAATTACCTTTCCTCCACAGTCTCTAGTGCAGTTTTCCCCAACCAGGGTGCCTCCAGCTGTTGCAAAACTACAACTCCCAGCATGCCCGGACAGCCGAAGGCTGTCCGGGTATGCTGGGAGTTGTAGTTTTGCAACAGCTGGAGGCACCCTGGTTGCTAAACACTGCACTAGTGACACCTACAGGAAGCTACCCTGCAAGGGATTTGTCTATTACAGTAGCTACCTATAGGTGGCACTATAGGCTGCTGTTTTTTCTTCTAGGGAACCATTAATTTGCATACATAGATGCAGCTCTCACTGTGACCAGAGTACAGGACCCTCAAAATATGTATATGCAGTTTTTTTTTAACTTAAAGGGGTACTCCGGTGGAAAACTTTTTTATTTTTTTTTTAATCATTTGGTGCTAGAAAGTTAAAACAGATTTGTAAATTACTTCTATTAAAAAATCTTTACCTTTCCAGCTTATTAGCAGCTGTATAATTTTGAATTTCTTTTATGTCATGACCACAGTGCTCTCTGCTGACACCTCTGTCCGTGTCAGGAACTGTCCAGAGCAGCATAGGTTTGCTGTGTGTATTTTCTCCTGCTCTGGACAGTTCCTGACACGGACAGAGGTGTCAGTAGAGAGCACTGTGGTCAGACAGAAAAGAAATTCAAAAAGAAAATTTCCTCTGTAGCATACAGCTGCTAAAAAGTACTGGAAGGGTAAAGATTTTTTAATAGAAGTAATTTACAAATCTGTTTAACTTTCTGGCACCAGTTCATTAAAAAAAAAAAAAAAATTTTTTTTTTTCCCACCGGAGTACCCCTTTAATGCTGTAAAATTTTGCAATGGCTTTGACTTAAAGGGGTTATCCAGGAAAAAACTTTTTTTTTTTATATATCATCATCTGGCTCCAGAAAGTTAAACAGATTTGTAAATTACTTCTATTAATTAATTTTAATCCTTTCAGTACTTATGAGCTGCTGAAGTTGAGTTCTTTTCTTTCTAAGTGATCTCTGATGACACGTGTCTCGGGAACCGCCCAGTTTAGAAGAGATTTGCTATGGGGATTTGCTTCCAAACTGGGCGGTTCCCGAGACAAGTGTCATCAGAGAGCACTTAGACAGCAAACAACTCAACTTCAGAAGCTCATAAGTACTGAAAGGATGAAGATTTTTTTAATAGAAGTAATTTACAAATCTGTTTCACTTTCTGGAGCCAGTTGATATATAAAAAAAAAAAAGTTTTTTCCTGGAATACCCCTTTAAGGGACTAAAGCCGGATATCAATTTCTAAATAAATAAAAAAAATTAGTTTTTTTTCTCCAAATTTTGGCAATCCTAAAATATATAAGACCAAATGGGCAGAGTGTGTGCAGCCCGACATTGGGCTAATTTTGTTGAATTTTTACTATTCTAGACACATTAAGGGTATGTACACATTACGGAATCTCTGCTCGCGGAATTCCGCGAAGGGAGATTCCACCTGGCGGGCGCTGCGGTGGGACCTCGCGGCCCCCCCCGTGTCGTCATCGTTTATGGCAATGCAGTGCGCGCGGATTCCTGCCGAAAGAACGAAACCTGTTCCCCGATGTTGAAATTCCGCAGTGTGAATGGGTCTGCAGAAGACCCGTGCACGCCAATACAAAGGGTCACACCGCGGAATTCCCGAACGCAATTTCGCGTGTCGAAATTCCGTAGTGTAAACAATCCCTTAGTGTGTTTTAAACATGGCCCCCTATACGCCTCGTCACAATCAATGGTAAGGAGGTGTGGCTTGAAAGGGAACCGCTTAAATGTGACAAAAAGCACTGACAGCGCCAAAATTTTAGTGCATTTTTGCGATTTCAAAAACTTTATGAAATCCCTAAAAACCCCACCTCCGAGCAGGAGAACGAGCACTTCACTTAAAGCCACCTCAGTCGTGCGCCCCCCCTCCCCCCCCCATAGAATTATTATGGGGCCTCCGAATGGAGATCGCTTCAAGTTGGGGAGCGAAGCTCTTAAGCATGCGTTTCTCCCTGCTTGTTCTCCTGATCGACAGGGGTCTCAGCACTGACACCCTAATTCCGTGTTTCCTAACCAGGGTGCCTCCAGCTGTTGCAAAACTACAACTCCCAGCATGCCCGGACAGCCTTTGGCTGTCCGGGCATGCTGGGAGTTGTAGTTTTGCAACAGCTGGAGGCACCCTGGTTGGGAAACACTGCCCTAACTGATCAAAACTCGGTGTGAAAAATCAGACAAGCCACAACCTTCTATCGACGGCATTCGGAAATCTGCCCCAATATCGGTACGTCCAGTACCGAGCAGTAACTCCCCCAAATATAAAGATAAGGCTTTAGACATAAATAGATCAATTTTATAAAACAGAAAAATAATAATAATAATAATAATAATAATTTGGAAATACATAAGTGTTCCATGGAGAGAACTTACATTTCTATATAAACTTTTTAAGAAGTTTCTTTTAAAATAGCCAGACATAATCATACATTATTTTATGTACCAACATTTCATCATCGTGGCCTCTGCATGCCGATCCGCCAACCTGGGCCACTGCAGCTGACGAGCCCCTATGGCTGTCAGGCCATGCTGGGAGTTGTAGTTTTGCATTAACTGGAGAGATACAGGCTGGTGTTCGCTGCCGTAACCAGATATGTGAATAGACAAAAAGAAAATTAAAAAAATTTTTTTTTTGCAGTTTAAAAAACATTTCCTACATTCGTCACAAATGTAGGAATGTAGGAAATGTTTTTTAAACTGCAAAAAAAAAAATTTTTTTTTTGTTTTGCAGGGGGGTTGGGGGGTAAATGTCCTTGTGTTACTAATGACCTGACAAAAAAAAGGTGACGTCTGGTGACCTCAGCACCGCTGTCTGAATGTACATAAGAGCACTGTGACGTCGGAAAATCATCTTCCCGTTTATTTCAAGGTATCAAAAATATGCAGCTTTCATATTACCGCTGTACACCGCTACGTTACACCGACTGCTCTCTCCAGAGAGGGGGCGCCACACACCTCGGATAGCACCTCGGCTTGTAGTCGGGAGACTCCTGTATAGTTAATATTTTTAGGTTTAGTTTTTTTTTGTAGAACCAGGTACCACTAAGTATGACAGCCAGGGGGACCACAGTGAAATCACCCTTTTTCCAGCATATATTAAATCAAGGCTTCATTCCGGACACTCTTGCCTTTTTTTTTTTTCCTCCTTCCGATTACTAGTCAATTTTTTCCACTTTCCCGATAATTTTTTCTTCATAAATTGGTAAAATAGAGTCATCGTCCCGCACTTCCTCGAATACCACTCCGCAATCGAATTCGTCGCTTACTTTCTTGAAGTAATACCTGGAACAAAAAGATAAAAGAGGGAAAGAGGTTACCAAAAAGGTTTTCGTCAGGCAGGACCATGGCCGACCAGTAGAGGGCCCTCCAGAAAATCCTTTATCAGGATACGGTCACACGGTGTATTGTCCACCTGATTCCGCAGATGGCTGCCGCTGCAGGGTGTGCTTGGTATTGCACCCTCTCCATAGACGGCAACGCATTTTCAGCGGATTTTGTAGGAAGATTTGTCAATGTTAAATTTTTCTGCCGAGGCCTGAATCGAAATTTCCACAGCGGAAGTTTCCACCAACGTGCACGGTAATCATAATTAAAGATGAAATTAAATCCAAAATAGGTGATTATAAAAGCATAGCAGAAATGTTGACGCGTTTCGAACCATATGGTTCTTCGTCATGGCATGAGTTCCATGACTAAACCATATGGTTCGAAATGCGTCGGCATTTCTGCTATGCTTTTAATCACCTATTTTGGATTTCATTTTTAATTATGATTAATACATTTTTGGAATTGGGATTGACCGATATCCGTTTTTTTAGGGCTGATACCGATAATCGGTGCAGGTTAGGGCCGATAGCCGATAACTTATACCGATACCCCAGTATAAGTTATCGGCTATTTATCCCCCCGCGACACCACTGCAGATCATTGATTTAAAGAGGGCGCTTTAAATCAATGCACTGCAGTGGCTTTTGCGGTGCCATAGGCCGCCTCCACCACCCGCTTCTCTCCCCCTACCTGTCAGGGTGGTCCGGGCCATCCATCCTTCCTGTAGTGTCCGGCGGCATTCCGGGTGGAGGGTGAACCGGTCCGGGCTGTCATTCTCCAGGGGTGCTCTTCTCCACTCCGGGCAGGCTCCGGCCTAGTACGCTGCATAGACGCTGCTGCACAGTGACGCCGTGCGCAGTGAAGCACCTGACGTCACGGCGTAGCGGCGTCTATGCAGCGTACTAGGCCGGAGCCTGCCCGGAGTGGAGAAGAGGACCCCCGGAAAAGGACAGCCCGGACCGGTTCACCCTCCACCCGGAATGCCGCCGGACACTACAGGAAGGAAGGATGGATGGCCCGGACCACCCCCATTACGGGTAAGTTTAAATTTTTTTTTATTGACTCGGAGGGTGGGGGAGGGGCCCGACCGGTATGGGCAAAAATCCATACCGTGGGAGAAAAAAAACGGTATCCTGTTCATATCGGTATACCGCCCTGCACTACGGCGGGGGGGGGGGGGGGGTTCGACGCGGTGGGTGGGGGGTGCGACGCGGTGCGGTGGGTGCGACGCGGTGCGGTGGGTCGGTGTGGTGGGTCCGGGGGGGCGCAGTCGCGGTGTGGGGCATTATCGGCAAGGTAATTGCCGATACCGATAATGCCAAAAATCGTGATTATCGGCCGATCCCTACTTTTAATCACATTTTTTTGGGAGCTGGATTTTACACTTTTCTATTTGAGGATATATTTCACTGCACTACTCCTTTAAAGGGCTAATCCCACCTTATGTAAATTCAATTTGTCTCGAACTTCTCGGCTCGGCAGTTGATGACTTATCCTGCATAAATTAGTTCAGCTTTCAGGCGCTCCTGTGGGCTGGAAAAGGTGGATACATTCCTAGGAGACTCTTTCCTAGGAATGTATCCACCTTTTCCAGCCCACCGGAGCACCGGAAAGCTGAACTAATTTATGCAGGATAAGTCATCAACTGCTGAGCCGAGAAGTTCGTGACGAATCGAATTTACTGTAAGTTCGCTCATCTCTTATGTCAGCCCTCAAACAAGCCAAACGGGAGTCAGGGCCTTTCTAATAATCGTTACCTGTAATTTCCTTTCTTCGTAAGCAGCTCCTTGAATTGTCCCAGGGTCACTACTCGACCTTTCACCATGGTCCTGTAGGGGATGGGTTCTCCACAGAAATAGTAAGCCACCACAACGTTGTCCCCTGGTCCGGAGCTTCTGCTGTCTTTCTTCTGTGGCTTTATCCTGGCAAAAGGAATAAAAAATATATATATATCAGATGACGAAGAAAGTGAATGTAAACTATTAATTCTATATATTCTGGAATTCTTCCTCATTACTGACCTGTCGGCTCATGTGTCAATCGGGACCGAGTGTATTATAATTATAACAGATAGATATATATATATATATATAAAGGAATATGCAGAGCAGCTGATCACACTCCCTTCTCAGGCAGCAGCCCTAAGATCAGCGGGGTGTTTGCCCCTCGTCAGTACAGAGCAGTTGAGTCTTAAGGCCTCTCACCACAGCCAAGTCCGAACACCCTGCTCTGTCCTGACGAGGGGCAAACACCCCGAAACAGCTGTCTGCAGATGCGTCTTTTTCCCTTCTGGTAAATTCCAATCAGTTTCTGAGACTTCGTAACTGGAGCCAGAGCTGATCTTAGGGTATGCTACCTGAGAAGGGGGGTGTGATGAGCTGCTTTGCATATTCCTTATCCAGAAAGGCCACGTAGTGCTAATGGCCTTTTTGAATCTCCGTGCCTCCGACTGTTCCAAAAAGTACAACTCCCCGCATGCCCGGACAGCATAAGGCTGCCAGTGTTTCCTTTGTGTGCCTCCAGCTGTTGCACAAAGTACAACTCCCAGCATGCCCGGACAGCCGAAGGCTGCCAGGGTTTCCTTTGTGTGCCTCCAGCTGTTGCACAAAGTACAACTCCCAGCATGCCCGGACAGCCGAAGGCTGCCAGTGTTTCCTTTGTGTGCCTCCAGCTGTTGCACAAAGTACAACTCCCAGCATGCCCGGACAGCATAAGGCTGCCAGGGTTTCCTTTGTGTGCCTCCAGCTGTTGTACAAAGTACAACTTCCAGCATGCCCGGACAGCATAAGGCTGCCAGTGTTTCCTTTGTGTGCCTCCAGTTGTTGCAAAAAGTACAACGCCCAGCATGCCCGGACAGCATAAGGCTGCCAGTGTTTCCTTTGTGTGCCTCCAGCTGTTGCACAAAGTACAACTCCCAGCATGCCCGGACAGCCGAAGGCTGCCAGTGTATCCTTTGTGTGCCTCCAGCTGTTGCAAAAAGTACAACTCCCAGCATGCCCGGACAGCCGAAGGCTGTTCGGGCATGCTGGGAGTTGTACTTTTGCAACAGCTGGAGGTCCAAAACTGCAGTCAACTGGTCTAGGGAGTGAAAGAGGCCTATCAGGGAATTTCTTGGCACCAATGTCATATTGAACCTAATTTCCATATTGAACCTAATTTAACAAAACGCAAAAAAAAAATTTAAATTGAGGTTCTCTACAGTCACGGTGAGATCTGCGGGAAACGTTCAGCAGATAAAGCAACGAAGCAGTCATAAAAAAAAAGACGACTTTTTATGGAACGCCGAGTACTTCCTACGGAGGAGGAATGTTCCATTATTTGCTATTGTTTCTGCACCGTTGCCGGGTAACCACGCTCCGCTGGCTGCAGAGGTGATGGGGCTGGGGCACCCCATGGCCCTGTATTTAGATTACTGCTCAAGTTTCATCTCCGTGTGTACGAGGAGGAAATACAAGACTGGGGGAGGCTGTGAATGCAATGGACCCCCCGATGAGCTCGCCAAGGATTAAGGGGGGGTAGATGTTACCCCACATCATACAATGAGAGCGGACACCACCTAAAAATAATTCCTGGGTAAACCAACAAGGTGCTCTGTCAGCTGGTGATGCAAAGTGTTAAAGGGGTATTTTAACCTTTTACATACAGGTTATAGGAGAGGTTACAACATCTGATAGAGGTCACATGTCCCCCCAACAAACATGGGGGATGGTGGGGCGGCCATACAGAATGAATAAATGGAGAGGTCGTATATATGGGTGCCTTACTAGGTGGGTAAGGGGACATGTTCTCCCCATAGGTGCACTAGCTACCCAGGTAGGTAAGTGAACATGTTCTCCACAGTGTTGTACCGCCTTACTAGGAGGGTGAGGGGACCCATGTTCTCTACATAGGTGCACCACAACCAAGTAAGGGGCAGGGATCAAGTCCTGGGAGGGGAAAAAAAAGAAAAAAAGTTCATTTAAAATGTGTATTCCAGGAAAAAATTTTTTTTTTTTTTTTTTTTTTTTATATCAACTGGCTCCAGAAAGTTCAACAGATTTGTATATTACTTCTATTAAAAAATCTTAATTCTTCCAATAATTATCAGCTGCTGCAGTTGAGTTGTTCTTTTCTGTCTGGCAACAGTGCTCTCTGCTGACATCTCTGGTTGCCTCGGGAACTGCAGAGTAGAAGAGGTTTGCTATGGGGATTTTCTTCTACTCTGGACAGTTCCCGAGACAGGTGTCATCAGAGAAGACTTAGACAGAAAACAACAACTCAACTTCAGTAGCTCATAAGTACTGAAAGGATTAAGATTTTTCAATAGAAGTAATTTACAAATCTGTTTAAACTTTCTGGTGCCAGTAGATATTTGAAAAAAAATAGTTTTTTCCTGGATAACCCTTTAAGGGCTGGTCCTGCAGGACTCCTAAGAGAAACTGAATTCCTGCTGTGGAATAAGTGCAGGAACTCCTTTCCAATGCATTGCTGCAGGACTTGAGCCTTGGTTAGGGGACATGTGTTCCCATGATCTCCACATAGGTGCACCACTTCCTGAGTCAGGGGCCATGTTCTCTACATAGGAGCACCACCTTACTAAGTGAGTCAGGGGTCCATGTTCTCTACATAGGAGCACCACCTTACTAAGTGAGTCAGGGGCCATGTTCTCTACATAGAAGCACCACCTTACTAAGTGAGTCAGGGGTCCATGTTCTCTACATAGGAGCACCACCTTACTAAGTGAGTCAGGGGTCCATGTTCTCTACATAGGAGCACCACCTTACTAAGTGAGTCAGGGGTCCATGTTCTCTACATAGGAGCACCACCTTACTAAGTGAGTCAGGGGCCATGTTCTCTACATAGGAGCACCACCTTACTAAGTGAGTCAGGGGTCCATGTTCTCTACATAGGAGCACCACCTTACTAAGTGAGTCAGGGGTCCATGTTCTCTACATAGGAGCACCACCTTACTAAGTGAGTCAGGGGGCCATGTTCTCTACATAGGATCACCACCTTACTAAGTGAGTCAGGGGTCCATGTTCTCTACATAGGAGCACCACCTTACTAAGTGAGTCAGGGGTCCATGTTCTCTACATAGGAGCACCACCTTACTAAGTGAGTCAGGGACCATGTTCTCTACATAGAAGCACCACCTTACTAAGTGAGTCAGGGGTCCATGTTCTCTACATAGGAGCACCACCTTACTAAGTGAGTCAGGGGCCATGTTCTCTACATAGAAGCACCACCTTACTAAGTGAGTCAGGGGTCCATGTTCTCTACATAGAAGCACCACCTTACTAAGTGAGTCAGGGGCCATGTTCTCTACATAGAAGCACCACCTTACTAAGTGAGTCAGGGGCCATGTTCTCTACATAGGAGCACCACCTTACTAAGTGGGTCAGGGGTCCATGTTCTCTACATAGAAGCACCATCTTACTAAGTGAGTCAGGGGCCATGTTCTCTACATAGGAGCACCACCTTACTAAGTGAGTCAGGGGCCATGTTCTCTACATAGAAGCACCACCTTACTAAGTGAGTCAGGGGCCATGTTCTCTACATAGAAGCACCACCTTACTAAGTGAGTCAGGGGTCCATGTTCTCTACATAGGAGCACCACCTTACTAAGTGAGTCAGGGGGCCATGTTCTCTACATAGGAGCACCACCTTACTAAGTGAGTCAGGGGGCCATGTTCTCTACATAGGAGCACCACCTTACTAAATGAGTCAGGGGTCCATGTTCTCTACATAGGAGCACCACCTTACTAAGTGAGTCAGGGGGCCATGTTCTCTACATAGGAGCACCACCTTACTAAGTGAGTCAGGGGTCCATGTTCTCTACATAGGAGCACCACCTTACTAAGTGAGTCAGGGGTCCATGTTCTCTACATATGAGCACCACCTTACTAAGTGAGTCAGGGGTCCATGTTCTCTACATAGGAGCACCACCTTACTAAGTGAGTCAGGGGTCCATGCTCTCTATATAGGAGCACCACCTTACTAAGTGAGTCAGGGTCCATGTTCTCTACATAGGAGCACCATCTTACTAAGTGAGTCAGGGGTCCATGCTCTCTATATAGGAGCACCACCTTACTAAGTGAGTCAGGGGTCCATGCTCTCTCTATATAGGAGCACCATCTTACTAAGTGAGTCAGGGGCCATGTTCTCTACATAGGAGCACCACCTTACTAAGTGAGTCAGGGGCCATGTTCTCTACATAGAAGCACCACCTTACTAAGTGAGTCAGGGGCCATGTTCTCTACATAGGAGCACCACCTTACTAAGTGAGTCAGGGGGCCATGTTCTCTACATAGGAGCACCATCTTACTAAGAGAGTCAGGGGCCATGTTCTCTACATAGGAGCACCACCTTACTAAGTGAGTCAGGGATCCATGTTCTCTACATAGGAGCACCATCTTACTAAGAGAGTCAGGGGCCATGTTCTCTACATAGGAGCACCACCTTACTAAGTGAGTCAGGGGTCCAAGTTCTCTACATAGGAGCACCACCTTACTAAGTGAGTCAGGGGTCCATGTTCTCTACATAGGAGCACCACCTTACTAAGTGAGTCAGGGGGCCATGCTCTCTACATAGGAGCACCATCTTACTAAGAGAGTCAGGGGCCATGTTCTCTACATAGGAGCACCACCTTACTAAGTGAGTCAGGGGCCATGTTCTCTACATAGGAGCACCACCTTACTAAGTGAGTCAGGGGCCATGTTCTCTACATAGGAGCACCACCTTACTAAGTGAGTCAGGGATCCATGTTCTCTACATAGGAGCACCATCTTACTAAGCGAGTCAGGGGCCATGTTCTCTACATAGGAGCACCACCTTACTAAGTGAGTCAGGGGCCATGTTCTCTACATAGAA
Organism: Hyla sarda; assembly: GCF_029499605.1. NCBI lineage: Eukaryota > Metazoa > Chordata > Amphibia > Anura > Hylidae > Hyla > Hyla sarda. The sequence goes on along the minus strand of NC_079196.1, from coordinate 218,237,363 downwards.
GCACCACCTTACTAAGTGAGTCAGGGGTCCATGTTCTCTACATAGGAGCACCACCTTACTAAGTGAGTCAGGGGCCATGTTCTCTACATAGGAGCACCACCTTACTAAGTGAGTCAGGGGGCCATGTTCTCTACATAGAAGCACCACCTTACTAAGTGAGTCAGGGGGCCATGTTCTCTACATATGATCACCACCTTACTAAGTGAGTCAGGGGTCCATGTTCTCTACATAGAAGCACCACCTTCCTAAGTGAGTCAGGGGCCATGTTCTCTACATAGGAGCACCACCTTACTAAGTGAGTCAGGGGCCATGTTCTCTACATAGGAGCACCACCTTACTAAGTGAGTCAGGGGCCATGTTCTCTACATAGGAGCACCACCTTACTAAGCGAGTCAGGGGTCCATGTTCTCTGCATAGGAGCACCACCTTACTAAGTGAGTCAGGGGTCCATGTTCTCTACATAGAAGCACCACCTTACTAAGTGAGTCAGGGATCCATGTTCTCTACATAGGAGCACCACCTTACTAAGTGAGTCAGGGGCCATGTTCTCTACATAGAAGCACCACCTTACTAAGTGAGTCAGGGGCCATGTTCTCTACATAGGAGCACCACCTTACTAAGTGAGTCAGGGGTCCATGTTCTCTACATAGGAGCACCATCTTACTAAGTGAGTCAGGGGTCCATGCTCTCTACATAGGAGCACCACCTTACTAAGTGAGTCAGGGATCCATGTTCTCTACATAGGAGCACCACCTTACTAAGTGAGTCAGGGGCCATGTTCTCTACATAGAAGCACCACCTTACTAAGTGAGTCAGGGGCCATGTTCTCTACATAGAAGCACCACCTTACTAAGTGGGTCAGGGGTCCATGTTCTCTACATAGAAGCACCATCTTACTAAGTGAGTCAGGGGTCCATGTTCTCTACATAGGAGCACCACCTTACTAAGTGAGTCAGGGGCCATGTTCTCTACATAGGAGCACCACCTTACTAAGTGAGTCAGGGGCCATGTTCTCTACATAGAAGCACCACCTTACTAAGTGGGTCAGGGGTCCATGCTCTCTACATAGGAGAACCACCTTACTAAGTGAGTCAGGGGCCATGTTCTCTGCATAGGAGCACCACCTTACTAGGTGAGTCAGGGGCCATGTTCTCTACATAGGAGAACCACCTTACTAAGTGAGTCAGGGATCCATGTTCTCTACATAGGAGCACCACCTTACTAAGTGAGTCAGGGGCCATGTTCTCTACATAGGAGCACCACCTTACTAAGTGAGTCAGGGGCCATGTTCTCTACATAGGAGAACCACCTTACTAAGTGAGTCAGGGGCCATGTTCTCTGCATAGGAGCACCACCTTACTAGGTGAGTCAGGGGCCATGTTCTCTACATAGGAATACCACCTTACTAAGTGAGTCAGGGGCCATGTTCTCTACATAGGAATACCACCTTACTAAGTGAGTCAGGGGCCATGTTCTCTACATAGGAGCACCACCTTACTAAGTGAGTCAGGGGTCCATGTTCTCTACATAGGAGCACCACCTTACTAAGGGAGTCAGGGGCCATGTTCTCTACATAGGAGCACCACCTTACTAAGTGAGTCAGGGGCCATGTTCTCTACATAGGAGCACCACCTTACTAAGTGAGTCAGGGGCCATGTTCTCTACATAGGAGCACCACCTTACTAAGTGAGTCAGGGGCCATGTTCTCTACATAGGATCACCACCTTACTAAGTGAGTCAGGGGCCATGTTCTCTACATAGAAGCACCACCTTACTAAGTGAGTCAGGGGCCATGTTCTCTACATAGAAGCACCATCTTACTAAGTGAGTCAGGGGCCATGTTCTCTACATAGGAGCACCACCTTACTAAGTGAGTCAGGGGCCATGTTCTCTACATAGGAGCACCACCTTACTAAGTGAGTCAGGGGCCATGTTCTCTACATAGAAGCACCACCTTACTAAGTGAGTCAGGGGTCCATGTTCTCTACATAGAAGCACCACCTTACTAAGTGAGTCAGGGGCCATGTTCTCTACATAGGAGCACCACCTTACTAAGTGAGTCAGGGGCCATGTTCTCTACATAGGAGCACCACCTTACTAAGTGAGTCAGGGGTCCATGTTCTCTACATAGGAGCACCACCTTACTAAGTGAGTCAGGGGCCATGTTCTCTACATAGAAGCACCACCTTACTAAGTGAGTCAGGGGCCATGTTCTCTACATAGAAGCACCACCTTACTAAGTAAGTCAGGGGCCATGTTCTCTACATAGAAGCACCACCTTACTAAGTGAGTCAGGGGCCATGTTCTCTACATAGAAGCACCATCTTACTAAGTGAGTCAGGGGCCATGTTCTCTACATAGGAGCACCACCTTACTAAGTGAGTCAGGGGTCCATGTTCTCTATATAGAAGCACCACCTTACTAAGTGAGTCAGGGGTCCATGTTCTCTACATAGGAGCACCATCTTTCTAAGTGAGTCAGGGGCCATGTTCTCTACATAGGAGCACCACCTTACTAAGTGAGTCAGGGGCCATGTTCTCTACATAGGAGCACCACCTTACTAAGTGAGTCAGGGGCCATGTTCTCTACATAGGAGCACCACCTTACTAAGTGAGTCAGGGGCCATGTTCTCTACATAGAAGCACCACCTTACTAAGTGAGTCAGGGGCCATGTTCTCTACATAGAAGCACCATCTTACTAAGTGAGTCAGGGGCCATGTTCTCTACATAGGAGCACCACCTTACTAAGTGAGTCAGGGGTCCATGTTCTCTACATAGGAGCACCACCTTACTAAGAGAGTCAGGGGTCCATGTTCTCTACATAGGAGCACCACCTTACTAAGTGAGTCAGGGGCCATGTTCTCTACATAGGAGCACCATCTTACTAAGTGAGTCAGGGGCCATGTTCTCTACATAGGAGCACCACCTTACTAAGTGAGTCAGGGGCCATGTTCTCTACATAGGAGCACCATCTTACTAAGTGAGTCAGGGGCCATGTTCTCTACATAGGAGCACCACCTTACTAAGTGAGTCAGGGGTCCATGTTCTCTACATAGGAGCACCACCTTACTAAGTGAGTCAGGGGTCCATGTTCTCTACATAGAAGCACCACCTTACTAAGTGAGTCAGGGGCCATGTTCTCTACATAGGAGCACCACCTTACTAAGTGAGTCAGGGGTCCATGTTCTCTACATAGGAGCACCACCTTACTAAGTGAGTCCTGTTCTCCACAGGTGGTGGTCCCTGGACCACAAGGCAAGGTATTTATGCCTAATGATACTATATCCAGTTGAATGGAGTTAAGTGAAATGCATAGATGAGCAGTCCCAACAGAGCTACAACTCCCATCATTTCTGCTCTTCACAGACCCCTGAATAAAAAATTCATAGCACATCCTACCAATGCAAGAGATAATGTTCCTTTACATGATGTGCAACACAACAAAATTTCTACATATCCTCCAGACAAGGGGGACTAAGGATTAATAAACAGCGAGGAGGGGGGAGACAAGTAACTGAGGGGGGAGACGCACATATAGGGGCCGCTACGTGATAGGATTCATTACTAGACAAACTGACACACGGAAAAGAAGAGCGGCACATACTGTGACTCTGAGAGGTCCATGTCGGAGACCGCTGGTACCACATTCAGCAGTGGGATATACGGTGGCCTGACAGAGGAGCGCCCCCGTTGGATAACCTCTTGAACATACCTAGAGAACAACCCTCATAGGTTAGAAAATATCCTTCTGCATCAGAGACCTCCTATCTGCGGCGACCCAGCTAATGCAAAACTACAACTCCCAGCATGCACCAGTTGGAGAGCCACAGACAAGAGACTACTACATCCATCCACCACGGCTTCAACAGAACTAACTCGTAATAATTACATCTAATCATGGCAAGACATGCACAAGAGGCTCTGCTCATAGGTAGGGACCATGCCTATTTAACCCCCTCCTGGGATGACTGCTCCTTCTACAATAATCTCCAGTACAACATTTCATTTTCTTACTGAAACCTCTGGACCTAAAAACCAGAATTACCTCGGCTTTGCAGCTTCAATGGTTGGATTGGGCCATAAAAGAGGACAATGTGCAGGACTATAAAGGACTGAATTGCTAGGGGTAAAAAATGGCAGTAATCTACTAGTGATCCCTCAACTTACAATGGCCTCAACATACAATATTTTTAGCATACAATGGTCTTTTCTGGACTACTGCAAACTGAAAACATACCCAACATACAATGTACAGACAGTCCAGATCTGTGATACCGGTCAATGGCCTGGAAGATCTGACCAATCAGATTGGGCATTCACTGGTAAAACTGTATTACTGAAGTGTATGCACTGACTGGTGTCTGGTAGCGCCCACTACAGTACAGGGAGGTATTACATGTTCTGTACTATTCCTTACCTGTATTACTGAAGTGCATGTACTGACTGGTGTCTGGTAGCGCCCCCTACAGTACAGGGAGGTATTACATGTTCTGTACTCTTTACCTGTATTACTGAAGTGTATGCACTGACTGGTGTCTGGTAGTGCCCCCTACAGTACAGGGAGGTATCACATGTTCTGTACTCTTTACCTGTATTACTGAAGTGCATGCACTGACTGGCTGTCTGGTAATGCCCCCTACAGTACACGGAGGTATTGCATGTTCTGTACTCTTTACCTGTACCAGGGTTAGCTGCTCCTTTGGACACCAGGTGAGGGCGGCTCAATGTTATTTTTTTTTTAGGACACTGTGTACTGTACATGACCCTGAAGAAGCTCCTGTCCTCTACATAGACAGTGATTACAGCTCCCAGCAGATCTTTATTACTTTTATATGTAAGGATTTGCTTTATCTCTATTAGTTATCTACTTTTTCTTTAATCCTCACTCTTATACTTGGATGATATTTTGGTGCTTTAGTACCAATTAACTGGTTTCCATAGAGTTCTGGCCCCAACATACAATGGCCTCAACATACACTGGCCGTCCTTGAAACAATATTGTAACTTAAGGGACCACTGTAAATCCTTGTAACTATGGGCTCTATGGAAGAGGCCTAAATGCAATTTCTTTGTGGACCAGGATCAGCTTAACATACAGTGGACTCTCAACTTTCCATGTAATCTTTCGATTGCCAACGCTGAACCATGCTGAGCATTTGCACAGCATTGATCAGTGTTTTCGGCACTCCACTTTTTTTTTTTTTTTTTAAATGAACTGGTGCCAGAAAGTTAAACAGATTTGTATATTACTTCTATTTAAAAATCTTAATCCTTCCAGTACTTCTTAGCAGCTGTATGTTACAGAGGAAATTCTTTGCTTTTTGAATTTCTTTTTTGTCTTGTCCACAGTGATCTCTGCTGACACCTCTGTCCATGTCAGGAACTGTCCAGAGTAGGAGAAAATCCCCATTGCAAACCTTATCTGCTCTGGACAGTTCCTGATACGTACAGAGGTATCAGCAGAGAGCACTGATAAGACAAAAAAAGAAATTCAAAAAGCTAAAAAATTCCTCTGTAGCATACAGCTGCTAAAAAGTACTGGATGGGTAAAGATTTTTTAATAGAAGTAATTTACAAATCTGTAACTTTCTGGCACCAGTTGCTTTAAAAAAAAGTTTTACACCAGAGTACCCCTTTAAGGGGGTAATATTGAAAATACTTTAAAAAGTAAAACAGGGAATGCCCAGCTGACTACTATGGGGCACATCACTAAACACTGTCACGTCACTGCTGACCGTGACAGATGCCGGTATAGCCCAGCTGTCTGTGTCATTAACATTTCTAGGAGGAACAACAGAGATGACACAAAGGAGTCTGCTATAGAAATGTATGCGGATGCCGCTCCCTGCACAGCGGGTGGTCCAGATGCCACTAAGCAAGGAAAACATACAAATGGATGAAACCCTGAATCAGCACCGCTGCCCGTTCTCAGGATCAATGGAGGTCAGAACCTCCCCCCCCCCCCTCCCCATGTTCAAAAAGTGATGGCAAATACTGGCAACATATCAAGTCAGATAAAAAAAAACCCCATTAAATGTTGGATAAAGCAGTAAGTTGCTCGATACCTTTGCTTCACTTGCATTTTTCCAGCTTTTTTCTCCTCCTCTTCCAGCCGCCGGCGGGCCTCTTCCAGCTGCGTCAGTGGATTGGGGGCAGGATTGGGCGGCATGGTGGGGTCCTGGACAAAGGGGTGAGAGGGCTGCACCACATTGCGTAGCTGGGCGCTGACCCAGGGATGGACTGCACCGGGCCGTTCTATGGAAAGTGGTCTAGGCACGTCATGAGCGGACTGCTTCTTGGCACCTGATGAGCTGCGGGAATGAGGGCAACAGAGAAGAGTGTTAGAACCTGAGGAATCTGTATGGTCCGTACAATCACATGCAGCAGAAAAGGATATAGATGTAACAAAACTACAACTCCCAGCATGCCCGGACAGCCTTTGTCTACAGGACTGTGCCTGAAATGGATGAGCGCTGTACTGTTACCCAACCAGGAAGCCTCCCACTGTTGCAAAACTATAACTCCCAGCATTCCCCGACTGCCAAAAGTTACACTAGCAATTGCTTATTTATTTATTTTTAAATCAACTGGTGCCAGAAAGTTTTTTCTATAAAAAAAAAAATCTTAATCCTTCCAGTACTTTTTAGGGGCTGTATACTACAGTGGAAATGTTGTAATGTTTGGATTTCTCTTCTGTCATGAGCACAGTGCTCTCTGCTGACACCTCTGTCCATTTTAGGAACTGTCCAGAGCAGGAGAAAATCCCCATAGCAAACATATGCTACTCTGGACAGTTCCTAAAATGAGCAGAGATGTCAGCAGAGAGCACTGTGGTCATGGCAGAAGAGAAATCCAAAAATTAAAGGGGTATTCCAGTAAAAAACTTTTTTTTGTTTATATATATCAACTGGCTCCAGAAAGTTAAACAGATTTGTAAATTACTTCTGTTAAAAAATCTTAATCCTTTCAGTACTTATCAGCTTCTGAAGTTAAGGTTGTTCTTTTCTGTCTAAGTGCTCTCTGATGACACGTGTCTTGGGAAACGCCCAGTTTAGAACCAAATCCCCATAGCAAACATCTTCTAAACTGGGCGGTTCCCGAGACAGGTGTCATCAGAGAGCACTTAGACAGAAAAGAACAATCTTAACTTCAGAAGCTCATAAGTACTGAAAGGATTAAGATTTTTTAATAGAAGTAATTTACTAATCTGTTTAACTTTCCGGAGCCAGTTGATATATATAAAAAAAGTTTTTTCCTGCATAACCCCTTTAAAGCATTTCTTCTGTAGCATACAGCCCTAAAAGTACTGGAAGGATTAAGATTTTTTTTTTTTAATAGAAGTAATTTACAAATCTGTAACTTTCTGGCACCAGTTGATTTAAAAAAAAAATAAAAGTTTTCCACAGGAGTACCCCTTTAAGGCAGTGTTTTTCAACTTGGGAGGCTCATACTATTGCAAAACTACAACTCCCAGCATGCCCAGACAGCCAAAGGCTGTCCGGGCATGCTGAGAGTTGTAGTTTTGCAACAATGTAGGCACCCTGGTTGGGAAACGGTACCATAGACAGTGATCAGAGTGGCATGGGTTTACATCTCCCACAATGCAGTGCATCAGTAGAAGTCTCCATGAAGCTCACATGCTGGTTTAACCCATCACTGACCTATGGACGGTTTTCTTGTGTCGGCTGATCTCCTTCTCTCCTTCCATTATCCACTGCATTATCTTCTGGGTTCTCTCGGCATCGTCCGGGACCACAGGCATCTCGTGGTTGGCGCCCTCGAGCTTCCCGGAATCCACTTTCTTTGCGTTCCTCTTTGCCAACATGCTGACTTTACCACTGAAAGAAAAAGGAATTACGGGATTTAAGAGACATCCTGGAAATCCTTACATAGCAATAAACACGTTCCCTATTCTGTAATCCCAATAAATGCAGATCCAGCCTCGGGCGTACATCGTAAGTCTGCAAAACTTTACTTATTTAGAAGTGATCTATAGTTAATAGGGGACCTGTGACCTGTTTCATGCTGCCCAAACCATATGCAGTAAGTAGGGATCGACCGATTATCGGTTTGGCCAATATTATCGGCCGATATTCACATTTTTCTAAGTTATCGGTATCGGCAATTACCTTGCCGATAATGCGGGCGCTTTAAATCAATGAACTGCATCGGTTTTTGCGGGGACAGAGACCCCCGCCGCTACCCGCTTCTCTCCCCCTGCCTGTCCTGGGATCCTGAGTCCAACCACCACTGCTGCCCCAATGCCTCCCCCTGCCCAGAGACCGCCGGCGCACCATTGCCTCCCCCCCATCCTCGTGTTAGAATTACTTGTTCCCGGGGTCCGCGCTACTTCTGCCTCCTGCGGCGTAGTGCGCTGTTGCTGTACGCTGCGCAATGAAGAGTGACGTCCTCAACGCGCTGTCACTGTGCGCCGGGCCACTGATGGAGACGTCGCGTTGAGGACGTCACTCTTCATTGCAGAGCGCACAAAGCCAGAAGGGGGAGAGAAGCGGGCAGCAGCGGTGGTCTCTGGCACCGCAAAATCCCGCTTTAAATCATTGATCTGCAATGGCTTCTGCCCCGCCGGGGGTTGAAATAGCCGATAACTTATACCAGAATATCGGTATAAGTTATCGGCTATCAGCCTGAAAGATGACAGATTATTGGTATCGGCCCTAAAAATATCGATATCGGTCGATCCCTAATTGATTTAAAGTGCCCGCTTTAAATCATTAATCTGCAGCAGCTTCTGCAGGGTATACTCGCACACACGCGCACTTACCAAGGATATTTGGGGAGGGAATTAAAATGCACGGCATATTGGTATAAGTTATCGGCTATCGGCCTGAAAGGTCACAGGTTATCGGTATCGGCTCTAAAAAAATCAATATCGGTCGATCCCTAGCAGTAAGGAATAAATACAGTGGTCCCTCAACATACGATGGTAATTCGTTCCAAACGACCCATCGTTTGTCGAATCCATCGTATGAGGGATTCGTGCAATGTAAAAAGTGCATTTAATACTCACCTGTCCCCGCCGCTCCGGACCACGTCCTCACCGCTCCCGATGCTGTCCCAGGGGCTCCCGATGCTGTCCCGCTGCTCCGGTGTCTTCTTCGGGATCCTCCGGCTTCTTCTGCATCTTCTGCAGGGTCCAGGCCTCACTTTCTGGTGACGTTATGTTGCTGCGCCGGCGCGGCGTGCGTTGGTACGTAATAACGATGCCGGAAAGCGAGGCCCGGACCCTGGAGAAGATGCAGAAGACGCCGGAGGATCGCGAAGTGGACCCGGAGCAGCGGCGATAGGTAAGTGAACCTGCCCGGGATGCTTAAACTGCTATCCGACGGCAGCTTAAGCATTTTGCGCAGTCGGATAGCAGTTAATGCGATGGCCCCGACATATAAAAGCATCGCATGTCGGGGGGTTACTGTACAGGCAGCGGGATTCTGGGACACTATTTACTCCAAAATTGGAAATTTTTTTATGTACTTTGTGGTTAAATTTCCTCCCTATTAAAGACCTTTGTTTGCTGTCACTGAAATTAAACAGTGTGGACAGTGAAGACCTAAGACTTCTCACCGCTGAAGGTCCGTTCTAATCTTATCCAGTCTAGACAATCTAAGGCCCCGTTCACACTACAGGGAATCCGCACAAAATTTCCCGAGTATGAACGTACCCCTAAGGTAACAGCAGCAGCACAAAAAGTTTTGTTACAAATGTATCATTGCATGGAAAATGTATCGGCCTTAAAAACAGACAACTTTTTATTCAGTAATCCCTATCCAAAGGACAAGGCCGGACGGACCCCCGTGATCTCCAGCATGGGACCCCGACTACTTACTGTCCTCCGGTGCGCTCCAGCCCTCAATTTCCGGGACGGACACAAGTAGTTGCCAGCTCAGCCAATTGCTGGATGCACCAATGTCCTGCCTCAGCCGGTGATTGGCTGAATGGACTGTCATTTGTGTCCGTCCAGGAATATGTGAGGGCTGCAGCAGCCGGGGGCCTGTACAGAAGATCGCCTGGGGTCCCAGCAGTCGGGCAGCTGTGGACAGAAGCAGAAAAGATACAAAAAAAATACCTCTAGGCGCTACCTCTCCAAATAGAATCACACAGAAGTATATAGTAAAAGTTGTTCTTTACTTACCAATGACGCGTTTCGGGTATACACCCTTAGATTGGCCAATCTGAGGAAGGGTGTACACCGGAAACGAGTCGATGGTAAATAAAGAACAACTTTACTATATATCTTCTTCTGTGTGATTCCATTTGGAGAAGTAGCGCCCAGAGGGATTTTTTTTTGTATCTTTTCTGCTTAACGTGTGGATGGACCAAGGCCTGTGTTCACATCCCCACGGCATCGCAACACTCCTAGGAATTAGGGATCGACCAATATTTATCTTTTAGGGCCGATACCGATAATCTGTGACCTTTCAGGTCGATAACTTATACCGGAATATCGGTATAAATTATCGGCTATTCGGCCCCAACACCCCCCCCCCCCCCCCCCGGCCTGCAGAGGCTGCTGCAGATCAAGGATTTAAAGCGGATGCTTTAAATGAATGAACTGCAGCGGCTTTTGCAGGGCCAGAGACCGCCGCCGCCACCTGCTTCTCTCCCCCTGCCTGTCCTGGGGTCCTCCTGAGTCCAACCATCACTGCCGCTGCCCCCCCAACCCCCCCTGCCCAGAGACCGCCACCGCCCTATTGCCTCCCCCATCCCCGGTTCTATAATTACCTTTTCCCAGGGTCCGCGCTACTTCTGGCTCCGGCGGTGTCCTGCGCTGTCACTGTGCGCACTGACGGTGATGTCACTCGTCATTGTGCAGCGAACAGCAACAGCGCAGGACGCTGCAGAAGCCAGAAGTAGCGCGGACCCTGGGAACAGGTAATTATGGGGGGGGGGGTTTCTTGTGTGGTTTTCTTTTTGTCTTCATTTTCTACCTGTGGATAGGGGACAAGCGTCTGCAAAGTTCAGTTTCCTGGAGAACCCCTTTAAAGGACAAGTCTCATGATCATGATCCGAAGAATAGGGGATAAGTTTAAGATCGCAGGGGGTCCGAGAGTTGGGGCCCCCCGCAATCTGCTTTCTGGAGCCCCAGTGCTCTAGCATAGCAGCGCGTCACAACTCCCGCCAGAAACGGAGGCTGCCATGCCCTCTCCATAAAGTTCTATGGGATAGCTGTTCGGAAATCTTCGGCTCTCCCATAGAGCTATATGGAGGGGGCATGGAGGTCTCCGCTTCAGGCGGGAGTCGTGGCGCGCTGCTATGCTAGAGAAAACGGGCCTACAAACAGGAGGTCGCAGAGGCCCCCAGCGCTCGGTCTCCCCGCAATCTAAAACGTATCCACTTTCCTTCGGATAGGGGATACGTTTTTGATCATGAGACTTGTCCTTTAATTCATTATATTGATCATTTAGTAACATTTACTACTGGGGATCTGTTGCTCGATGTCAACGAACGGAGACATTCAGCGTTTGCAATGAAAGGACTGAAATGACCCAATATGATCCTGCTTGCACAGCCATGTACTTCAACCAAACTGTGTATACGTAGGACCACACAGAAGGTCCAAAATTAGAATCTTAATTCCCAGCAAAATATATGAATAAAATAGAAGATAGGGAAGTGCATATTAAAACATAACTTTTACTGTAAATTGCATAAAATTACACCACTAAAGTGAACCCTGTGATATCATGACACTAGTTAGTGCCTCTTGTACAGATATCCTTTTGTATACTACAATTATATGTAGACAACTCAACGTGTTTCC